>NW_014554324.1:347748-357221 GCF_001313825.1 Dinoponera quadriceps
CCCCCCCCCCCCCTTATCAACCTTTATCCCGCTATTTCTCTGTCTCTCTCTTATTCTCTATCTCTTTTTCAAGAACGAGTATATATATACAGGGTGTTCCATGAAGTATTACGAATTATTTTTTCGTAAACTGTAAGTGACAGTAATACCATGTTTTTAGTACTTTAAGGCTAAGATTTAAGAGGATTTCATACGATATTTAAAGTTTCGGTTTCCTAAACTCTCGGAAACCCCCCTTTATTGTATATTTTAAATAAAGTGATAATGAAGTAAAATATAAAATATACTTCGCACACTATTCACACACCTTTCTGATAATTTTACTGTAATACTTTCATTTTACGTAGATTGATGAAGAGAATATATTTATTTAAAAAAATCACTCCAACAGGAAAGAGAGGGATGTTTTCTTGAATTTCTTTCCTCTGAGACTTCAGTAACAGTTGCTCATAGATTATTTAAGAGGTCTCTTAAAACTTTTTAAACTCTTTAAAACTTAAGACATTAAAAAATGTAAAAGAGAGGGATACGAAATAAATACAAGAATTTTTATGAATTATCAATCGATAAATAATCGCGTACATACATGCATCTTTAATTACATTTTATTTTAAGAAGAAAAAAATACATAAAAAATATAAAGTATGTAAATCGAAGCAGTAAAATTATAACGGTAATGGTAAACAGTATTTACGAGCTTTAATTTCGAAAATGTCAGTCTGACTATGTTGCCAACATTGATTATTACAGCTGAGGTTTACCGCACCAGAAACTACGACTAGTTTTTCTGTCAAGGAAACTATACTGTTAGCAATTTCAATTATGCGCTTCAATGGGCATAACGAATCGTAACAAGGGTGTACGCACGCGGCCGCATTGTAATTAATGGAAGGGCCTGATGGTGAGAGAGCAGCGGTATACTGATTGTACTGAGGCGAGGCTGCTTCGTTTCGCGTCGCATCATTATGCTGATTGCAATGTCTATTAATTCGTATGAACGTGGTGTTGTTTTAATTACTCACGTAGTATTTCTGTTCCTTGATTATAGATTCATTTTTGAACTACGAACCGTAAATAATTCTTTATCCGTATATTATTTTGTACTTCTTAAAGTTGTCTTAATGAAAACATTTTAAAACATTATAATTCTTAGTTACTTTACTTTTTACCTTAACAACGATTTACAAAATTTTCCCAGAGAACGGAAGAAGAGAATTATATGTATTGTCACATATATCAATTTCGTTGTATAATTATATTCATTTTACGCACGTAAGCACCGCACGCGCATGCGTATATACACATATACATAGAGGCAAATTGTCTCATTCAAATTGATATAGCTTAATGCTGAGAGAGAGAGAAAGAGAGAGAGAGAGAGAGAGAGAGTACTGGGAATATCGAAAAATGTTCCAAATTAAAATTGTTCGTTTTCGAGGGAGCCGTACGAAGGTACAGTTATGATCTTTAAAATGTTTCTTCCAAGATGATTTCAGTTTCTTAATTAGAATTATGTTTCTCTTTCTTTTTTCTTTATTTTACGTAAATCGATTTCACTCTACATTTGACGTCATTCTGCATGTAAAAATCTGAAATCATCAAAAAGTCAATATTTAAAGAGATATTTCATCATGGTATTCTTTGGCCTTTGAAATACAACTCGTAAAATATTTACTTTGCGATGATAATGTCTCAATGTTCTTATATTAATGTTCTTATACGTTCGGTGTTGATTATTCGATTGATAATGTCAATCTTTACGTACGTCAATGCATCTTAGCTTCGATCTTCTCCTAAGTAATCCTTACTTCTGATCTACTCTGTTCTTAAAATCTCTTCCTAAATAACATATCTAATGTTTCTGCGGGATTATTTTCAGATAAATAGCGATAAAAGTTTGAAGAAGCTTGAGTCGCACCGAGCCGTCCGCGCATCGAAAGACGGACAAATGGTCGAGAGACCGGCGGCGTAGGAGTTAAAATCAACAGACCAGGTCGGACACAGTCGGCCAGAGGAAAGTTGGAACTTTTTCCTGTTTGGCTTTCGGATTCAATTGCCGTCGTAAATCTTGCGGTAAAGTTTGTTGCGCGCAACGCCAAACAATGCCGAGCTGGAATTCAGAGTCTTCTGAACTCCCGACATTGGAAGAATAACGGCGGACGATCTTGATCGATTTATAATCATTTCCTCGATTTCGTTTGCAACCATACTCCCGCATCGCAAACCGATAATATCGTCAATGTTAAGCGTTCGTGAGTGTCCTGCTTTACGCAACTTAGCGTCCTCTTGTCGCGGTGTCCTCTTGGTGAGTGGAAAATTTTCGACTCTCGTTACCCGAGGGAATTTCAGTAGCGCGCGCGTATATCGAGCGCGCGAACGAATGGCGCGGGCAGAACCGAAAGGAAGCGATGGACGAAGAATGTCGAGCTGCAGCGTCGACAAATTCCTCGGGCTCAACAAAATGGCCAAACCTATCGTTACTCGTTCGTCACTATTTCGAGTTTTCGCTCAACGAGTACGCGCTCGGCGACGATCGACGGCTTTCGCCGTTTAAACTGACAATGTCTTGTTTTGTCGAAGTTTTACTATTTTGTGTAGAACGACGTTAATGATGGATACATTTTAAAGTTCGAAACGTCATATGCTTTTTATTACTGAGTAGTCGAATATCTGGAGAACCACGCGACCAATCGTCGAATCGTTTTGACCTCAAATTTTATAGGTCCTTACGTCTCAAAACCGATCGTCCTGAAGAGTGATAACTTGAAAACGGGGAGGAAGGTAACTTTGTAATTTCAAATATACCAAAACGCGCTTTGCCTGTCCATTTTTATCAGATGGAAGCGGACGGAAACCGAACTCATTTCTCGGTGAATTTCTCGCGAGGAGAAGGAGGAAAATTTGACATTCGTGTAACATTTTAAAGTTGTGGCTTTTCGAAAGTAAATACGGAGTGTATTATGAGTTGCTAAATAGAAGGGTAGATTGGTAGACGTGTGCGGGAACCTATTTAGATACGAGTTCGCGATTCGCCGCCGTATCGCATAAACTCTCACGGAGCTTGAGCTTCTTCGCCGATCGAAGAGTAATACCATATCGCAGCCAATCCAAATTAGAGAGTCGCGTCATTCGAAGGGAAGCTGGCGGAATATATCTTATATATATTCTTCTTGGTCTTATGTGGGAAGTCTTAAATAATTCTTCGTAATAATCCATTTTGGGGGTCCGAGTAAGATTGAGAAATTTATAATTTTACTTAACAATGTAACTATTATATACAACATATGTTATATAGCACTTGTAACTATAATTATGATGTAATGTTATTGTCAGTTGGTGTTTGCTAGATTTTAATTAGACATGAATATTTACTGTATCGATGTGGTAAGACATAATAAAGCCCGGACGAATTTCTTCGACGTAAGAAAGTGTTTTGAACGAACACTTTATTCGAGTTTGAAGGAGGAACAGTTTTCAACGTCACACAACGCAAAGGAAATCATTGAAGATAAGATTGATTGTGAGTATTGGTTTACGAAAACTCGGCTCTCTGAACCAAACTTTTTTTATTTTCGTTTCGCCCATATCCGAGGAAGAATTTTGCATGAACCCAGTTAAATGGGGTTCCTCAGTGTACCATAGAGAAATTGTAACATTTAATTGATCACGACGATTGCCTATTTATAAAATTCACCGCAAAAGAAGAGCCCCGACTGTTTCATCCGTGGATGTACTAATTGTCGGAACTCGAACGTTTCTAATCCGGATCGTCCGTACAATCCCCGATTACGTAATCCGTTGGAATTTGTGTCTGGCTTGTACTCTGAATCTACGGTATATCAAAGATGCTTTCTTCCAAGCGTATAGAATCTCAGACACGCAAAGCGATATCTCGTTAACTGGGCGCGACAGTAATCTGACACCCGTTCCGGTCCCCATTTATCTCCCTCGCGCTTTGCTCACCCTCTTCGTCCTCCTCCTCCTGCTCTACCTCCTCCTCCACCCTGGCACGGATGTCGCATCATAGACGTGACATTCTGTGAACCGCCTCCGCCCTCCCTTCGGCCCCAGGCCTGCGCGGAAAATCGTGCCCTGTCCAAATCGAGATCGCGGTTCCCAGATAAAAGGTCACCGGTAACCGACCGCCGGTAAATTGAAATCTACAAGGGAAGAGGAGGAGAAAAACCGCGATACGGGATCCCGTAGGAGGCGAAGGAGGGAAAGCTCCGGCTGAACGGTAACACGTATAAGCGGCGGAGAGGACGGGAGGGAAGAGGGCAAAGGGGAGCAGGGAGGTGAGGGAGGCTAGAATTCGCGCAATCGCGCCCCGTTGAAAAATTATAATAATCACTTTAGAAATTAATGTGTGTGGTACCTCGAGTGACCGGATCCGACGCGATGCCGCGAGGAGGAGGGAATATTACGCCGTTTTGCGAGGGGGGGAGGAGGGTGAGGAGGAGGGGAGAGAGGGGGTGCAAATGGGAGGAGTGTGCAAATGGCGGCGCGGCACGGGATGCGCCAATTGCCGGGCGAGCCGGGGAGATCAAATAGCCGACAACCACGCCTCCCACGTGTGACGTCATGTAACTGTCCTGCGCGCGAAAGCACGAAAGCTCACTCTCGGCACACGGCCGACCAGTCACCACTCAGGCGGCGTATCCACTGCTGTCCGACACGCGATCTCTTTTTCTCCTTCTCTTAAGCGCGCTCGTTTTCTCTTTTCCCTCCTTTCTCTCTCTCCCCCCTTCTCTCTTCTCCGTCTCGTCCTTTCTCCCTGTTTCACACTTTCCTTCTTTTTCGTCCTGTTCGTCCGCCCGATAGCGCGCCTCCGTCGGTCTCTCGGCCTCGGACGCGAGGACATTCGGGAGAAAGAAAACATTGTGTTGCCTGCGATCGACGGGACCGCGCTCGATCCGCGGATTAACTCGAGGGGGACGGAAGGGGTCTCAGTGACGTTTTTACGATCCACGATGTGACGCGGCTCATTAATCGCCGGGACCACCGTTGCTTCCCGATCGAGTTCATTTTCTTTCGGTTGCGATCGCGAGGGAAGCGGACGGCCGCGAAGGGAGGACTACTTATCTTCGGTGGTGGGAAGAGTGATGATGTGTCAGTGATCGTGAGTGCACATCGCGACAGTGCGCGGGATCGCCGCGGGAGGAGAGGTCGACGTGCCGGTGTCCGATGGTGATCGTGAAGCAGATGCATTCACGAGCCACCCCAAGCGCTCCTGCTCTTCTCCCCCTCGCACGGGGAAAGTGTCGTTTCGACTGACGGATGCACGCCGAAGGCATAGATACGCTCTCTCGCTTTTCGCCTGTCTCTCTATTTCGTTTTAAGAACGAACGAGGGCTGCCCCCACGTATATTCCCTCTCACTCGCGCTGAAGGCCGCGAGTTCCGGCGGCTCATCGTCCCCGAGGAGGGCTGCTCTCCGAGGAGGTGGTTCTCGCTCTCATCTCCGCCAAAGTCCGCGCGATTCTCCTCGTGAGGAGGAGACAGATCGGGAGTAAAGCCGAGAGAGAGGAGAGCATAAATTATGTTCTAGCGCAGAGCCGGCGGGATCAGAGCGTGTACTGACGAGACACGTTGCCTCCCCGGTGACTTCGTCTCGCAACCCTTTAGATTTTCCCCGAGCGGTCGACCGACCTCCCCCCGTCCGCCCCGATCAGTCGTAGGATCGCGGAGGACCCGATCAAGGAACGCGGAGTCACGAGCTCGTCGCTCACGTGGCGAAGCGAATTTTTACCCGGACACCACATCGTCCGTCTAGTTCTCCCCTCGACGAGATACTCGTCGCCGGGGAGGTGGTCACGACGCAACAAACGACGACGGTGACGAGTTGTCCGGGTGGCGGCGGCGGCGACGACGACGACGGCGGTGGCGGCGACGGTGGTGGTGGAGGCGGTGGCGGTGGAAGTAGTGGTGGTGGTGGTGGTGGTGACGGCGGTGGCGATCAGGAGACGCTTCCGTATGCAGGCACGACGGACACGGTAGAGGAGGTGGAGGTAGAGGTCGACGAGGTTAAGATGGAAGCGGAGGACCATTTGGCGAGGGAGTATGTGCAGGAATTTGTCCTCGATCATCTGGATCCCGCCGACGTCAAGCGAGAGGTGAGAGCCTGCGCCGGGGACGGCGTCTCGCCAAAGTTTCGCGTAAATACACGAGATCCGGCCGCTTCTTACGGTAAATTCGGAGTGGGGTTTTTTTTGGTTAAGATCTAATATCGGAAGTGCAGAAACTTGATAAAAGTGTGAGAGTTTCGAACAGTATATATACGAGTGTTATAACTTTCGTTAGATCCTCGTAAAAATTCAGATAGGGAGAGATGGAATAAGTCGGGGAATTCGAGTTGTAAACTCCATTCGTATTTGCTTAGCATATTTGGTTTTTGTTTTTACGAATGCAAAAATATCAGGCATGGAGATAATTAAAATCACGTTTTCTCGAAACATTAAACAAGTCGGAAAATATATAAATTTAGAAACCAAATTAGTAACCACAGCGCGTTGCTTAACTTCAATGGTTGAACAGGAACTGGTGATGTTAACGAACTCCGATATCTTTGTGTTCGTGTTTGTAGTGTGTCCTTAAAGTATTTAAATAACATTGTAATGCCATACTTGCTGGCAAACGTTGGAAGCAACGTAACAACAGTCAATATTTTTACAGAATGTATATCAGTGATTCAATGACGCTATGATTGTTTTCAAAATTTTAACTAAACATCGTAATATTTAAAATAAATAATAAATTAGTTTGAGAAATAAAACGAGTATAAAACAATAGTATTTTTTTTTTAATCAAATGACGTGGTTCATCCAACGAATGAAACGATGTTTTGGAAAAGATTATGCTGTTTTAACAGGACGGATTCAAGTCAAATATATTCTTCTTTCACGTCAACTGCTATCGAACAAACTTTATTTTTTATGTTCCGCAAACATAAAGCGTGTGTTACATAGATTAGATAAAACAGATGTTGTGGTCAGTTCAACAGGTTTAAATCTCACAGCAAATAACGTGAAATTCAAGAAGCATCGCGCATATAGCTACATAGCCAGATAGGATCTGTCCTAATATTTTTGTAATTTTGTCCTGGGCAAAAATATTTCTGTATTAAATTGGACGGATTTTACACTACAATGTATCTAAAACACAAAGTGTGTTTCTAAGTTATCGGAGTGATTGTCCAGAAGAAAGACATTTCCTTGAAGATACGGGGGATGCGTAAAATACAATATTGAAGACATATTGGGAATATGGGAAATTGAACTCACCAACATTATGTTGCTTTCAATCCTTGCGTTAAGATTACCCGCTGTGGTGAAAATATTCAGTCCCGCCGATGCGATTATTTCGGAAACTTGCCGAATTATTGTTGTCGTATATATGGAAAGATATACAGTGATGCTTTTGCGAATGCTTTGCTGAAAATATTTCCGACACGCAGAGAATGTAAAGAGCAGCCATTCAGAGGCATTCGTTAGCTACGTTGGAAATATATTGCCAGTTCCCTCGTTTCTGAATAAAGCTGTCCTGAAAAGGGTTGAAAAAATATGTAAAATATTTGATACGTACGGCTGTGTACTATGTTATCATTCACAGTGCGCGGTGCGCACTGTACGTGCTGCGTGCTTGAGTGAAACGTGCTTCGTTATCTGTCGTACATAAACCAGCTGGAAAATCGCAATTTTGCGAGTGTTGCTAACAGGTGACGGCTCTTTTAGTTTTTCGGAAAACACGAGATAAGCGCTATTCGATATAGGGTTGCATTTATGGTAGACATATATTCAGTCGGAATATAACGATTCACGTAACGTGTAACCTCTCGGCTTCTATCTATTTTATTATATTATGGTGATTATTTATCTTCTGCTGCATATAATCATAACTAATATATTTATAAAAAATATTTCACACTCTAGTCCGTATTTTTGGATATCCGAATTTCTCATCCGACATTATTACGAAGTACGTATTTTTAAATCCAAGATTCTCAGGTTGGCCTCGTGCCAATTGGAGCAATTTGACACAACCACATTTATAGGAAGGTCCACATTAGGATTGTTATTTCTCGTTTTGACCAATCACATAATACGTATGCGTAACATAAAGGTCTCGATACGTAGTTATACGAAATTGACGGGAACTCATTATAACACAAAAGGAATAATTGAGATGTGAAATTTGGCTTTAACAGTACTCATTCGCCAACTTGAATTAATATCTCGATAGCAAAAGGGTCATATGAAAAATAGTATAGGGCTTTCCTGTTTATTCTGCCGCGCACTACCCGCTGGGCGTCGTGCTTAAATGCAGACATATTGTATACACAATATATAAAAAATTCGTCGAGGCGTGGAAAAAAATGTCAGTTCTCTCAACTGAACGGGGAAATCTCTCAGTTCCCTTCCTTTCGTGCGGTCTCTTCCCGGGCGAGGGGGAAAATTCACTTACGCCAAGGAAGTCACTTTTCCCGTGTATTTCCCGGACGACGCGAGTGTCGCTAATGCTCCGCGCTAGAGCGCCTCCGAGAAGCTGAGCTTTCCTCGGAGGCGGCCGACCTTCAACCCCGGGGAATCGCCGCGTCAACAGGCACGAGTGGTCGTCGACGTGAATGAAATGCGCGTTGCAGGTACGAATGGGATCGCCGACCGTGATGGTGAACGGCAGCGTGGTGCAGCTTTCGGGGCCGGTGCAGCCGCAGGGGTTGACCTTGGCGCCGCTGACGCCGCCTGCGCACGAGCTGGAGCAGCCGCATCCCTTGTACGGCCAGCCGCACATTCAGGTGCAACACGGCGTCCTGGTGAAGGCGCCGCCTGGCAGTGCGGCGCATCTCACCACGTTGTCGCATCCGGGCACGCCGCCGGACACGCCGCCGGTCTCGGCCTCGCCGCCGCCGTTGCAGCTCCACCGCGGCGACCGGGAGCCGCGCGATGCCCGCGACCGCGGCGGCGTACTGCTGCAGCTGCAACAGCCCGGGGCTCTGGTGCAGGAGGAGATACAGGTCAGCGCGGGCGGCATGGGCTGGCTGACGCAGTCGTTGAGGCAGGAGCCGCTCGACCTGAGGCCCCACTGCCCCCAGGAGCAGACCCCGGAGCCGCATCACGAGCACTGGTCGACCACGTCGGCGCATCATCATTTCCCGGAGCAGATGCAGCTGCCGCGACCCACCAGACACGCCGGTGAGTCAGCTTGCGAGGCTCAACCGATGGCGACGACGTTAATCGTCAAGCTTGGCCAGTGAGTGCCTGTCTCACCAGTCGTGGCTGGGAAGTTTCGTTTCACCGAGACCTCGATTGTCCTGGAATTTTTCACCGATCACCGAGTCTGCTGTTTTAGTTTCGTGTACAAGTGAGCCCTATAATCACGTGACGCTCATTTGCTGGAGTTTCCTTCGATTTCTAACACCACCCACATGCGTCTAAACTTGAGAATTCTTGCGAATCCCTCCCCCCCCCCCCCCCCCCC
>NW_014554324.1:357257-435805 GCF_001313825.1 Dinoponera quadriceps
CCCCTCCACGAGGTTCGATCTTCATCAGAGGTGTTTTTCTCAGGAAGAACACGTCGAGTTAAACGTTGAGGCGTCCCGCTGTACGCTCGCCGGACGATGTCGAAATTCCTCGTTACCGCGTGTACCGTGTTGCAGGTGGTTACCTGACGATGTCGAGCCACCTCGATTACTACGGCGGACCGACCGCAGGAGGGATGCTGCCCGGAGGCGGGGGTGTGATGCAGGGGATAGAGGACAGCATGCAGGGCATGTCCTTGCAGCCGGGCAGGCCGCTGAGCGTGTGCTCGGTGAGCTCGTGCGGCGCCGGTGGGCCCAGCCCGGCCCATCGCGCCGGCAACGGCCTGTATTCCAACTGCAACGGCTCAAATCCGCAGGACGAGCTGATGAACGACGAGCTCCTGATGTCGCTCTCGGTCCGCGAGCTCAACAAACGCCTCCACGGCTGCCCGCGGGAGGAGGTGAGGTCTCTTTGAATTTTCCTCGATTGGCGAAGAGAGACGGCGTCGTGGCTTGTTTTCTCGAGTATCGTTGCGTTATTCCGCGGATATCTGACCTGACGTGTGTGAAACGACACCAGTCCGTTCGGTCCGGTCGCATGAAAATAATCTCTGCGAAGGTCGTGAGGCTGAAGCAGAAGCGGCGGACGCTGAAGAATCGCGGCTACGCGCAGAACTGCCGCAGCAAGCGGCTGCAGCAACGCCACGACCTCGAGACCACCAATCGGAACCTGCAGAACGAGCTGCAGCGCACGAAGCTCGAGCTGTCGCGGCTGCAGCAGGAGTGCGATCTTTACAAGCAGCGATACGAGATGCTGAGGACGCAACAGAGCCATCATCACAATCACAACCAGAACCACCATCAGCAGCAGACGTCGCAGCAGCAGCAACACCGGACGCAGAGCCAGCAGCCGCATCCGCAGCAGCAACACCAACCGGCGCCTGCGAGCCCCGAGGTCTACCTGTGACATCGACAGCGCCGAGGGGGCGCTTGTTGGACTTGAAGAATCTTCCATTGCCGGTCGATCAGTGGATTCTCCATTGGTGAGTGATAACAGTCAATCAATTCAGTGATATGTCAGGTCGGCGCGAAAGACTCGTCGTCACTTCCCTCTGAAATTCCCGCGGGATTCGTTTGGATATGTGAAAGGAAAGAACAGGAGAACGTAAAATGGGAAGAGGCGGATCCATTTATTTGAACGATAATGATAAATTTAATTTGAACAGGACAAAATTGCTGTTAAAAAAATAAATTACTCGCCATTTTACAACGATGCTCTGGCTTTCATTTGTGTTGGTTAACTGTCGTATATAGTTTGATTACGTGTGTGTCGAAGAGCCTTTTTATTATTTTGCAATCAGGAAATAAGAAGTTTCTCTTCGTTAGACGTTGAACAAATATCGAGTCGATATTATTCATTCGAATCGTAAAAATTACTGATCCCCCGAAATTGGATAATTTCCTTTCTCGCTTTACTTGACAAATGCGGCCAGCCTTTCGCACCACCAACCTAATATATTACGACGAACACAAACCGTTCGTTACAGTGTGCGACATTCCGTGCGTTCATTTCAGATTCGGACTGAAATGCTTTGTACATCTGGCCCCGAAGCTAAAGCCCACGAGCTTTTGCTCAAAGCGGCCTCGTAAATCGCATCTCGTATCGAAAATTTACGCGTGAAATGCTAATTCGGCACAAAGCGGATTCTCACGCGCGGATTTGCAAGGGATTATAATCTCGGATCCGTGTAAATCTGAGTTAACCGACTTAAACTTAATTTGTCGGGCATTCCGGGATTATATTCATAAAACAAAAAGCCCTTATATTTTTACGCCTGATTTTGACATCGACACGTTGCAAAATCTCTCGAATCAAGTCGGTTTTAAACGAATACGGTTTGCGTAACGCATGATTCTTTTCGAACGATTGTGCTTAATTAGACAGAAAATCTGTGCATACAATTTTGCACCGGATTACAAACGATCCAAGTTTTGCCCTGAAGAACATCGTGTAACATCGCATAACATATTTACTTGAACGGTCGATTGTTCGGTTGTTTGCAGCTTGACCACGGATTGCAAAGAATTGGCGGGATCGGTGAGAAGCAGTGTTTCAATCGAGACTTAAGCCCTAAGCACACTCTAAGCTATACGTGTATATAACGCTCAATTTCCCGATTTATATCGCAGTTTCTTTTTCCATTCAAGGCGCCGTGACGTCAAAAGCCTCGGTTATCAAAGCTGACTTTGTAAAACATGTATAAGAGGGTTACTTCGCGTAACTAAAGTATCAATAGGTCCTAAGGCATCTAGATGAATCAACATAGCATATATGTGTTAGGCTGGGCGACTTTCGTCGAATATTGTGCGAACATACAGAGGCAAAAAAAGAGAAAGAAAGAGAAAGATCGCTAAGATCGTAGAGCAAAAACTGAGCAAACCGAGAGAAAAGCTTACGTTAAGTAATATTAAGGAATTCATGTCCTGTTTGTTATGTAATTCTTAGCAAATGGTTTTCATATAGTTACGTTTGATTGTGAGTAATATTATTAAGTGGAACGCGTGTGCGGGTGGCACCGAAATCGTCGTGAAGACCTGGGTGAGTTGGGATTTGGGGCTTGACACAGTTTCGGAATCTTGAAAGTCTCTCTCATCGCGTGTATAAGTGTGCTGTGTGGCTTCAGATATGGATTTTTAGGAACAAACGCCATCATATTGCAAATTGAGACGGCCCGATTGAAGGGCTCGGACTGCGTAATTAGAATCCCAAAGTTCACGCCATGCAAGTACGACCAGAAATGGTTAAAAATTCTGGATACTAACACGCAATTTCTGGCTCATCGCCATCGAGTATCTGACTCGACGGACATGTTAAAAAGAAAAAAAGAAAATTCTTTCGAATTGACTTTCGCAATTTGATCGACTCGAGGAAAATTTTCGACATGATTCCGCCCGATTTTCGTTCGTTTCACTCAATTTTCATTCTCTAGTTTCTCGTTTGCGGCGCTTAGCAGACGTTTCGCATCCATTCGTCTCTCACTTGATCTCTCACAGATTACAGTCAAGATTCCGATCGTGTTTCAAGGCCTGTCTGAATTTGCCCGGACTTCTGTTTGGAAATTCGGATAATTATCGTCTCAAGTTCAGATACTATGTGTGTCGAAGGAAACTCGATACGCGCGCGTTCTATTTATTTCCTGGAAATTGAAACCTTGTTATATGATTTTGGACTTTTATTTGATTTTACAAATGCGGGAAGGTGCACATTGAGCGTCGTAAGCTCGTTAGTATCCCTCAGATAGGTAAATTTTCGATCCAATGCATCGTGTCTGGATACTGATGCATGTCTCTATAGCTTCTACCTCAATATCGCAAATTGCAAACCTTTGTGTTCTTCTTATTATTACGCGTGCATAAAAATTTTCGAGGCCGTTGATATCAAATATGACGCGTAAATCTCAAAAAGTGGCAGAACACATATGTGTAAATATCATTTCTGACGAGAAATATCAAGACCAAATCATTGTTTGTACGATATCTATACAGAAATCCTTTTATTATTGCACTATTAATTGCATGAGCCCTATATTAATGATTGAGAAAAAGGAATAACAAAATATGGTGTTTTAATGTTATACATATATTGTACTTTTTATTGGGATTACATATTACGCAATGTAAAGTCAATACGTCATGAGGAGGTAGAGGCTTGCTCCAGGTTTATAATCATTCTATCCCTCTTAAAAAAATGTCAGACGTACATAATAGAGATCCATATAGCGTAATATAAATTTTATATTTTATTTGCTTTATATATATATATATATATATATATATATATATATATGTGTATATATATAATTTTGGATAAGTTAATTTGTTCTTTAAACTATTAAAATATATTAAAAGGGTTTTCAATTATTAACAGAATGTGCCAAATTGTGGGACACCCTGTATATATGTGATTTTATATATATTTTTGTTCGTATGTTTGAAGTTCTTTCTTTTTGTTCAGACGTTTATATATTTATACGAGATATATATGTAATATTTATGTGATTATTTTTTCATAAAAGCTAGGACAAATGTATAAAGAGACAATATATTTGCTTTTCTCTCGTACATTAACGGACCAGCACGATTTCCACTTCCGAAAAAGAAAAGAGATATTGTGTACTTCGGAATTTTAGAGAGAGATCGTCATATCAAATCTCGCCTGAGGGTTTCAAAATGCCAAAATCTGCCGTTGCAAATGTGTCATTACGTATGACACGCCTACGACACGATGCGTTCTTTCTGAAAATGCTTCTAGAAAATATACGTAATATAATATGAAGCTGTACGCGTACGCGCGTGGAGCGTTAGTCACCTTAAAAAGAAAAAAAAAACCAGAACGTTTTAACATTTCTCTTGCATTCGAAGGTAACGCCAAATGTATTCTGCGGCGAATTTAATGTTTACGCTGTCAACAAATAAATATGAAGATTGGTATATGACTTTTATGTGCCTAGTATTAATATCTGAACTTATTGAAATTATGGTGATATCAAACTCTCTGTTATTTACAAAAATATTTCGGTGTAAAAATGAACTTATTCGTGCCAAATTATCCGTAATGAAGTATTGTAATTTAATTTCCGTTAATCTGTTATGTGTGAGGAAGGAGAAAGTGGTAGAGAGAGAGAGAGAGAGAGAGAGCGAGAGAGGGAGTGATAGATTGAGGGTACGACTGAGCGTAGATTTACATATCATTTTTGGGATTTGTGCTTTCGTATGTTTTTCGTTGCGTGCACTCCGTTACGATTTGGTTACATCTTGGTCGCGTTCGTGAAACCTTTCGCGCTTGACGGACATAATTTATGCATTATGCGACAGACGAGGCGAACGTTCGGCTGCAGCTCGATTTGCGACTCGAGTTGTATAGATCTTATCGTCGGAAGTTTGTAAACAAAGCTATAACCAGGCTGTGGCCAACATGGCAAATGTGACCATAGGCGTTATTTCTATGAATTCTAGAGTGCGCAGTCTCGTGATGGAACTGAGCGAAAGGGATAAAATAATCAAGTATATCCCGATAATTTTAAATCTCAGACGCACGCTGCGGGAAAATCGTTCAAGGCGGGTACCAAAAGAATTACTCGAAGAAAGGGGAGAATTTGTTCGATGGTACACGAAGTGTGTGTACCATCCGAATACCGTGCTGACGTGTACAATATTTCAGAAACGTCATCTTGAGTATCCTGTGATCGAATTGCACGTATATTGAAATTTACGAGAGATACATTTGCAATAATGTTTTTATGTAAAGGAAAAAAAAGAAGAAAAAAGAAATGAAAGAAACAGTGCTTCTCTCTTGTTTGCAATATCTACGTTATTATCCGTATGTTTTCCGCTTTAGAGGGAGTAGTGTCCGCTCTTTCGACCGTACAATTATAAACCGTTAGGGATCCTCATACATGTTGTCAACAACTTTAGCATCGGCGTTCTAAGTGTAAAATATCTAGGTCTAGTAATTTCTAAAACGTAACACGTTCATCATGAAATCCTTTCTCTTTTCTTCCTTTCGTTAAAACCGCAAAAGGCTCGTCGGAAGTAACTCGCTGTCAATATAATCGAGTCTCGCGTTCGATTGTAGCGTCATTGTCGCGACAGAGAACCCGTGAAAAGCGAGAGGCGAACGGCATTGATACTCTCCCGGCGTTACAATGCATTTCTGAACGTTGAACCGTGTTATCACACGAACGCTTGACAAACACAGGACGGATTCGGAAAGATCATGCGATACGATGTTTGCAAATACGCGCCGTACGTAACATTGCGGACGTGAAAAGCACGCTACCGATATCAAGTGATATACGATGATATGTTATTGTTTTGTCGCATTGGATTGTATCGGGCGGTTCATTGCGGTCGGTTTACCTCGCGGATTTCCATGTGACGTGCTTAGAGAGCGCTGTGTATCCGCGTAAGATTCGTGGGACAATGTGTGATGTAAGGGAGAGGATTGGCGGCCATTTGTCGGGTAGGTGAAAATGTCATGCACGAGGTCTTCCAGAACTTTGCCACCTTGCTGTGTAGGCGACTGTACGTAGGGAACATCGAGACGTCCCAAGGCATCGCAAAAACGTCTTTGTGACGATAAGACGTTTAAACGACGTCTTTGAGACGCCTTTTAAGCATACATCAGTTTCGGATATACGTTAACGTTCATTATTAACGCCGATCATAAACGTAAAGACACGACATTTGCCAGTGATTGTGTGTTCGAATGCAGAAATAAGCAGGTTTTTGGAGGTATCGGATTCTTTTGCGCACGTTGTCTCGCATATGCTCGATCCGTCTACTTGACAAATGGCGGCCGGCGTCACGTTTCAGGTCGCCGTTAGCAATCCAATGCGGTATAAAGAAGTCTGTGGTCTATCTCCAATTCGCCTTAAAGGTTAGAAATGTTTTAATTCTCGTTGCACCTCACAAACACACATTCACACGCACACACACACACACATACGCACACATATGTACATAAAGTACTTATTATACTTCTTCTTAAAAATAAACGTCAGAGCTGACAGTTTCGGATACACCATTATGACGTTTTCTCTTGAACCTTCTCTCATTCACATCCCCCCCCGATGAAACAAATCCAATTAGTCCCGTCAAAAACGACCCAAAGTGATCCGTGAGGGGTGCAATCCTTTGTAAATGATCAAGTCACTGTGCCGATACATTTGTCGCAAAAACCGACGACTGAAAGAACGACGAAAAAGAGACGATTGATTCGGAATATCTTACACGCTGGGAGTTACGCGAGCGTAAAATCTCGCGAAGTACAAACCGCTTCGGCGACAGTTGGAGGAACGACGAAGAAGATACGATTGCTCTGAAGTACCCCGTATGTCGAAAGTTACGCGTGGAATTGTATCTCACGGAAGCTCTCGGGAAGTCAGATGTGCACTTTCGGTGTCAAAAGTCGTTGTACAGAGGGAAGTACTCGGGGAGTTCAAGGGCGAGTGCATTCCCGAGCGTGCGGCGCGAAAATGAGTGATAAAGTCTAATCGCACGTACTATCATTGAGACGAATAAATCTCTCGGCGGCGAACGCTTCGCTGGTTTCACCACGTTGGAAACACGAGCATGCAGCGTGCGTTTTGATGAACGAATCCGGCCGGCGGGACCTCGGTCGTTCCCGCTTCCCTCGCTTTATTTGCAACGCCATTTCTGCTGACATCGGCGCCCGGCGATGAAACCATCGGGATGGAACGTCGGTAAACAATACGTTCACCTCTTTCGCCGGAACCCGCAGCTCGGGAGCGAACGAGAGAGTCCGGGTTGCCAAAACCGCTCTACAAGTATACAGGGTGTACGAGGGCGCATTGCGCACTTCCTCCGATGAATCATTGGCTTGCTGAGGGCTCGTCGATTGTCAGATTCTGAGAGATCCGAAACTTCGCGGGAATAAACACGCAGGTCTAATGACATGGTTATTTTCTGATTCGGCTGTGAGAAACGATATGTTGAAACGATAATGTTGAAATTAAGGAAATCTTTCGCGAAGAAAGATGCCTCATGCCAATAAATATATTATATTTCATGGCATATCGATAAAATCGTCCATACGTTTAGAAAGAAATCAAGCGAACTGTTAGAATATTTACACGCATAGGACATTGTTGACCTTAGGATTTTTTAACATTTTTTTAACATAGAGATGTTTCTCCCTCGACAGCGATTTTCCCTTTAGAACAGATCATTTTCCTCCGGGGGAATAACAGTTCTGGTGTAACGCATTCCTGTGCGCAGAGTTCGGTCGAGCCGTTTGCGACGGAGAATCGTCGAAATCGCAATCGTTCAGTTTTCTAGTGTGCGGCCGGTCAAGCGGAACGGAGAACAAACTACAAATCTCATCTCGTGTAAAAGTTAGGCGAGCTTGTCGGACACGAAGGTGGATGAGGTTCTAATGAAAATTTAACAGACTCGTCCGCAAGGGTCGTTTGACAATGCCTCGTCTTCCACCCTCGACGATCCCTCCAACAGACGTCGCATGTTAAATTGACGGATTGACTGATCGCTCGCTTTAACCGAGAGAATTCATGGACTCTCGCGTCTCGTTAAAACGGTCTTTACCGATACATCGTGATGACAATTGTACGGTGTTATGCTTCTCTCACAACATTCCATATCGAACATATAATATAGAAGCATGTTTTTTTTTTTTCATATTTTGAGGGGACTTTGATGATATTTTACGCGTAATGAATCACTTTGAGTAAAAAGTGTCACATGATAGATCTCTGATAGATCTTAGTATTATGATAAATTTATAATCGCAGAGTGAATTGTAAATTCATAAGATTACAGACAATTTTTCAGCCGGGTAAGTTTAGATAAACGATTAGAAGTTACTAACTATTGAATGAACTATTAGAACGTGATGAAAGCTCACAAAGCTCAGCGCAAAATACGATAACAAACGTTTCGACCGCGAGAGACTTTGAAATTCAGTTCTGTTTTACGGTCGACAGTCGTGATTGACGGTCGTGTTTCCATATGCGATCGATTGCTATCGGGAAGCGGCAACTTCCGCGGAAGTTTCGTCCAGCTTTCATCAACGTCGCATCAACATTACCGTGTTTAAGGTAAGAGGCACGTTTGCGCCGTGCGATTACGGCGTCTCAACGTTACGCCCGGACGTGTCAATTGTGTCCATTTACGGTAACATCATCCGGCGAGCTTTTCGCTTTCTCTTGTTGGACAGATAAGGATACAGGGACGGCGTTGCAGGACGCGTCGGACGGCTCGAGTTTCGCATTTTATAACTCTTACGAGCGTGTTGCAGAACCGTCGAGTAAACCGGCGAGCTCGTGAGCGATAGGCAAGATACGCCGGGCGGCGTGGTGAGAGCCGTGTAGACGGCGTCGTCGGTGTGTCGGCGGACGGGGTGGCGAAGGGAGCGAAGCTGGGGGACCCGGGAACGAGCCAGAGATGAGACGAGCTTTATTGTCAAGTCACGCCAGCATCGTGGCCTATCTCTATCTCCTGCAGCGACCCCTCTTCTTTCAAGCCCTGCTTCTTCTTCCTCCCCTTCCCTCCCTCCTACGGGTCGGTGACGTAGAGACCTACTCCCTTCGCGTCCTCGCGTCTCTCTCGTTCGTGCAGAATCGTCCCATCCCTATCCCTCAGCGCGATTATGCGTTTGCAATAACAAACGGCAGCTCACGAGCAGCCGAAGAGGCTGCGTCCTGCGAAGATCGTCATACGATTTGCGGAACGGTATCGCAAAATTCACCTATTGGCCTGTCTGTGTGTGTGTGTGTGTGTGCTCGCGATATTGAGAATATGAACTTGTCCATGAAATCGAGCCGGTCTCGATGCTGGCGTATTGAACGAATCAATCGGTAACATTTATGTCGTCTGGTAGCTTTAAGCTGATGACGTCACGTTTACTCTCACCGCATGCAGAAGGTGGAGAAAGGGAAGATTCGGCGACGCCAGCATCTTCCACTTTTGATGACGATGTAGGTTCGCGGTGGTTGATGACGCGGCACGTAGGTTATATCCGTACCTATGTAGAGACGGACGTATATGCACAACCGTGTGTGTGTGTGTGTGTGTGTGTGTACGTTCACCGACATGGTCCGATATTCGCCGAATGAACGAATGAACGAAACCTGTAGGCGGACGCGGAAGTAAGGAGAACACAAGAAAACGACTACCTTGACCTAGTCCGGCTCGGAAAGGTCGAGGAATCGTGGATCTGCACGGGATCTAAGACTAATCGGCATTTCAGGTTAGCGCGGGAAATAGCTATGGATGTTTGATTATACGGCGGTTGATCTCCGCGAACCTCCGCAATCGAAATGCGCTTGACGCGAGACAATCCGGTGTTTCTTTATGCATTCAAAGAGCAAAGAGTAATTTGTAATTCATTTGTAAAATAATAACGAGTCACTTATGAAACAACGGCGGCTCTTGTTTTGCCGAATTATCCCTGTCTGTAAAAATATTGTTATTATTTGATGATTATTGCAGCAAAATCATTTGTTTATTTTCCTGTATTTGGAGGAAAAGAGGTATTTTTGAAATAGTAATTTCTGTATTAAACTGTGGCGCTTAAAGTAAAGTCAGTGGATTTGGAAAATTTGGACGGTAGTTCTGTGTCCGTAAGAGAAGCGATACAATCATAATGTTCTTGATGCAACAGCCCTGAAGAAAGCTACCCTGACCCAGTCCGACAATCGGCTCGTCAAAAACGATCGATACCAGCTAATCAGATCAAACCACCCTACTTCCTCCTACCTACGCTTTCACAAACGACAAATTCCTATTTGACCCGCTATCGACGGATTAACTGTTAGGACTGATGAACTTGTCAGGAATACACTTACGCAACTGCCGACCCGAAGATATGTCACCTATTAAGATATTGGGATAAACATAATCTCTTAAAACAGTGGCCATAAATGATGAGCATTAATATCAAAGAGATATCCGTGTCAAAAAATTGTACTGTAAAAGTATGTATCATAAAATAGAAAAACATGAAACAAGAAAAGTTTTCTCGTATACTCGTAAACAGATTCTCGTTAATCAAACTATGTAAAATTTCTTAACCGCTAAATCCACTCTATTGGGAGGCACACTTGCGCTCTTGACATAAATAATAATACAATTGGAAGCAACAATACTGTCGTCTTTTATGCGTTGCTTCGCGTTGCGAGAGATGAAAAATCTACATTCCCGACAGTGCAAACTCTTTTGTCATTTGCGTTTGCGCACTTTTATCTCAGCTCAGAGCCTCCCCCTTCCGTTTTCGAAAGACAACAATTCCTCGGTTACTCCCCCTCCCCCACCCCTGCCCCCTCCCGATTTTATAGCAACCGTGCGATATGTGTATACGACTCTTTGTCCCACATGGGCAGTTTTTCAGGTATAATACATCGCTGGGAAGGCGTGTCAAGGCGAGGCGACATCCCACGACTTCAACTTCCCTTTCATCGATTTTCCCTCTATTTTTCGCCGTCGCGTCAATGTACACCGGATCCTACGGCCGCCTGCGCGGGGGTTGCGAAGGGGACGCGGCTAGTTCCTTTCTAGGCGTACATCGACCGGTGATTTAGCGAGATCCGATCTGAGAGCGGGAGAGATCAGCGTCCGATCAGCCGGACCATAAATATCAGGTGTTTTTTTTGCCCACACGCCTCGCGCGCGTCTTGCCCCTTTCCCCGCTTCTCCTCTTCCCCGTACCGAGTAGAACGAAATCTCCGACCGGGGGGCCAGTCGGGGTCGCATTCGTCTTTTCGTTAGCGTTCATTTTTTTTCTTTCCTTCCGCCGGCTCTCTTTCAATTCCCGAAACGAGATCTCGGGGATACCCCAGCCCTCACGCACATATCTCATTCCGAAGTAAATATTTATGTAGAAAACGCAATTATCTTGATTAATCAGAATTACATGGAAGGATTCCATGAATATCAACGGTAACGCAGCACAGCACAATGTTATAATTTCCCGCTCGACGAATGTAAATACAATATAACGCGTGTGTGATGTAACAGTTGCGTTGTTAAGTGGGAAATTGTAACACCGATGTGTTACTGACGATTGGTGTTTATTGAGAATATACTCGTACGTGTAATGAATTTCGTTCGGATTTTACACGAGGGTGTGCGCGATCCCGCATTAAACGTCTCGCATTTCAGCGGGATTTAACGTAGAGATCCAACTCGCCGCGTTACGCTCTCTCATCGGAACGCAGCCACGTGTCTCCCGTCTCGCGCGATTAAGTCAAATCGCCTCGGGAGGGCGAAATTACGTTCAATGATATAGGCCGACGGTCTTAATTTCTCCGAGTTTCACCCCTAAACGTGGTTATTTACCAATTATACTTATCGCCGCGGGAACGCGCGCGAGAAGTCTAGCTGAGGAGCCGCCTCGCCGGAAAACTTAAAGTGCACTTTTATAGCGCTTCTCGGCTTTAAACGGATAATTTTTATCCGCTAAGCCGGCGCGCCATCACCACAACTCGCGTTCCACCCTTACATCGCAATCCCCCCCCCCCCCCCCGTCGGGGCTTTCGGGNCGGTGCTTTCGGGCGACCCTTCGCGAAATTAAGTCAAACAGCCGCACTCGGGATGCCGACATTTCGTTTCTTTGCATCGCATTTTCCGCGTACGTACGTGAAAAAGAGGGGTAAGAATGCT
The DNA here is from genome assembly GCF_001313825.1 of Dinoponera quadriceps. Lineage (NCBI taxonomy): Eukaryota > Metazoa > Arthropoda > Insecta > Hymenoptera > Formicidae > Dinoponera > Dinoponera quadriceps. Next base: position 369,453 of record NW_014554324.1, read on the forward strand.
CGACGGTGCGTGTCGGTGAAACAATTTCAATCGGCATCGCGGGACGCGATTCGAAACGATTAGAACACGCTTTTCGCACAGGCCCGTGGAAATCCGTGACAACGAGACATCGAGGTCTCGAGTCCGCATTGAGTTACCAACGCCCGAGGGGGGACGTAACGCGAGAGTCCTCTCTCTCTCTCTCTCTCTCTCTGCTGTTCGACTGGACGGAATTACTTTATCGTCACGGCAGAAGTAGGAGATTTGATTCGCGGTCGTTCATGCGGCTCGCGGCCGGAGAGTCTCGCCGGTGCTTCGCCCCCGGTTAAAGGCAGATCTGATCGCGTTTCCCAGCATTGCGCCGGTATAACTACTTCTTTTCTACGCCTCCCTGTACATACCGGCACCGCCGTCAGCGTGATTGACGAGTGATATCGTTAACGGCTTGAAAATTTGCCCTCGCGCGCGATCCAGCGCGATGATCTTGTTAGCAGTTTTATTCCCGATCTCCGCGCGGAACCGGCGCGTTTAGCGTGTTTGCCCGAGCGTGTCGCGTTTCAAATAATACCGGCGGTTAATGTTTAGCCGGGATTCTCGAGAGATTCGTTGAAACGATTAGTTACCCGATCGCACCTTACGCTGAGAGGACTCGGCCGATGCTGCGTAAAATTTCGCGAATCTCGAACGCTAATTCGATTTAATGTTTTATATGTATTGCGCGCGTGTTGGCGCAATTAGTGTAAAGTTAAAATCTAAGAAAATATCGTACTGGCAACTCTGAGCCATTTCCATTTCTTTCTCTCCGCAATATTTAATTATTTCTGGAAATAACACATTTAATTTAATAACATTGTCAAAGAACGATGTTAAATTGTGTGAAAAGTTTGCGAACCTGCCCCGGTCATTCTCTCACGCTGACACTTTGGAAACTCGTATGACGTTTGCTACGAAGATCTCCATAGATAGTGTCGAGATACATTTGCCGATTTCTGCTGATTTCGAGTATGATGCACGTATAGTTAGTAGCGCCCAGAACAATCGCATTGTTCGCCGTCTTTTCGCCGCGATTATTCGTATTTGCATTTAATCTGCTATATACGTTGCGATCGACTTGGTCTCGTGGACAACGCCAAGGTTAAATGTTTCGGCAATGATTTATGCTCGCGAGGAGAGAGAGAGGGAGAGAGAGAGAGAGAGAGAGAGGGTGATACGAATCTATCGACGCTGCATTCATCATCGACGCGGTATTCACGGAATACCAGTGCGCATCTCGTATGCTGTAACACGCGAGTGCAATAGTATAGTTACGCTCTTAAGTGTAACGAGTGTAATGAGTCATCGTAAAAGGCTGGATTTCACGTGTACACGGCAGTTAACAACATATTATGCGCAACGTTTATTAATTAACACACTCTTTCTCTCTCTTATGTAAAGACGAATTAGCCAGAATCGCGCTCGAGAGTCGGCTGGCACTGTCCGTGAGTGAAAATTACCATAAATATTATTACCAAAGGCAAAAATTGTAGCCAGATGCGAACGCAGATACTGCTAAGTAATTGTTGTTAAAAGTTGTTAAAACGCTTTTAACAACGCACGAAGAAGATGCTCGCGCCGAACGTCGATTTCCTTCTCGCGGAACATCTGCGCGGACAATGCGGAGCATGGGGCTCTTTAGCATTTTTATGCGAGCTGCTGCTGACAGTTTATTTTATTATATTGCTAGGCGGCTGCCCACCGTCCATCGTCTAGGAGAATTCATAAGTCAAACCCCGTGTAAGTGCGTCCAGAGCAAGGGATTTGCACGTAGAAGTCATTCTACTCTATCTTCCGATCGCTATTTACGATCGCTGGTATAGATAGTTCGACAGCCGTAACCGGTGAAAATAATTGATTAAAATACACGCTTGGATATATAATTGTTGAAATTGATCTCGCGACGTGATCTTTCCGCGCCGGTTCTGAGTAAAACCAAATCACTTATTCAATTAGAAGATAAGGAGGACGCATCTCTCTCAGTGTACATAACGAAGAGAATAATTAATATATACGACTGTATGTGTATGTACATACACATAAAAACAAGGATAATATATTAAATAAGAAGATACACGCATCAGAGATGCGAATAAGTAGAGATACATCACGTACGAACCTGACGAAATATAGAATATGCGTACACATTGTTTTAAATGTTAAGCTTCTTGAAGGAGCACGAAACTATATTGCGTAATAACGTAGCGGCCGCGAAAAAGTATCGTTGAGACGAAATACGGTGGACACCTGAATGCAGTTCGAACGACGGGAACCTCGTCGTTCTAATTGAAACTGATTATATTCCGGCGATTCGGTATCAATCGCGCGCGATCCATCGTTCTCTCGCGCGCTCACCGAAAGAGAGAAACCGTCGATTTACGATCTGGCCGCGTAACTCAAGCTCCCCCCGGCCGGTTCTTGGGGGTTCCAGCGCAAACTGCCCCGTTACCGTGCGCGTCCCACGAAGTTGCACGCGATTAGCATGACAACTACCCGAGAGCCGGTCTGATAGTTTATTACACTGCTCTCTTCGCGACGTGGTGGTGCTATATATGGGCCGAGGGTAGCCTCGGACCCCGAGGGTGGTTGGCTGTCAGGCAGTATTTTTTATCTAGTCACGGTCAACTGGCTGATCGGCTCGTCCGCCCATTATTAGCGCAGCACACAACGTCGCATCGGCGGAACGCTGTGGCTCTATTGTGACGCGTTTGTGTGCGTATGCGAGGGTGTGCGCGAGCATCTCCCTAGGTCCATCTACGTAAGGTCGGTAGCTTATGGGCCACCTAGCCTCGGAGCAATAGTCCGCTCCGAAGGGTGGACACCGCCGCCGCGCCTCTTCTCTTTCCCGGAGGTTTTATCTTTTTAGTATTATTGCGTGATCGCCGCAGAGGCCAACCTTCGAAGGGCGGATGAACCGATGGACGGGTAGCGCCGGGAGATAGAGAGAAAGGGAAGAGGAGGTGGGAGAGAGACCGGGAGACATTGCGACAAGACTCCGGCGACCTATAAACTGCTGTTTCGATCGCCACGGAAATTCCTCATTAGCATAAAAATACGACGAGCTTTTTCGCTGTTGTCCTTCGCAACTCGATCGTGGGTACACCGAGATACTTCGTCCCGCATAAATCCCGGTTTAACGTACCCGCGCGACCTTCAAATATTTCATACGATTGATAATTGAAATCACGTTTCATTAACGTCGCGTTGCCAGATGCCTTAAATGCGGCTTCTCGGCAAATCAGACGGCCCCTGCGCCACTTTTAGAGGCGCTTTTGTCAATAAAAGTGACTTTTCAGAATATGGACTTCCGACCGCTAGCAAGGCGCAGAGTCGTCGGCTGAAGCTCCGCCCCTGACCGTACGAGACCATACCTACGCTCGTTAGCGTGGCTGCTAGTGTGAATTCGCGCCAGTACATCGCACCTTGCTGCCTTCCTGGCGGGAGGAATTCACGTGAAATGATTTTCACAGTGACCGTCCCTCTGAAAAGGAAAAACGACCGACGGCACATCGCTGTGTCTGGGCCGTTTCGCTTCCGACTACACGTGGCCCCTCGCACGCGCACGTGCCTCTAATACGCGCACGCATAGCTTATAGCCCGGCTATCGGATCATTTCGATATTGAATCCTATCGATATATCCCGGGCTAAAGAGAGAAGACACCGTTATTATTCCACCTCGCCTGACCACGATTTCCGGCACATATATTCCACCGTCGTCTCGTAGGGTTTCGCGGTTTTACGAAAAAAATGAACGATTCCACTCGAATCCCGTAATATCCTCCGCTACCCTCCCAACCAGATATTCCCAATTTCATGATCACCTGAGATATTGTCGTGAATTTTTTCTTGCAAGTGACAAATGTCACGAGAAATATCCGCGAATATTCTTTTTAAATTGCGGTCACGCTAAAAATTGTGGACTAGCAGAGCGACCGATAACCCGGCGAGCGTGTAAACATTCGACATTGGCGGAATGTATTAGCGGAATATAAACGATCGAATGTAACATTCGCAGAATCGTATCGTGCTCTTTATTAATTCGATCAGGGTGGAATACATCGCGTAAGGTTTAGTCGCACGACAAGTAAAATTGAAACATTCCAGGCACGATAGGTATTACAGAAAGAGATATGGGAAACGATTTAATTGACATGCCGTATATTTTGGGGAGAGGACAAGGGTGACGGGGGTCGATTAAAAGTGGCGTCGCGTATCAATCGAATTTCTCTGATTTACCGCGGTGGGGTGGCTGCAAGACCGGTGAATTGTTTAAAGTGGGCACTAAAGGGCGTTTAAATGATCCCCAAGCGAGCGGCGCAACGCCTTTTTTTTTTTTTAGAGAAGGGTCTGTAAAGTGAATCGAATTTTCAGTCGTGCAACCCCAAAGCATTTCTTAGGGCCGTGATACAGGGAGAATGCGACACGCATGACCATAATTTCACGCATGCACGCAGCATACGCGCACACGTCGTAGTCGAATTCCGTAACTAATCTGCCGCAATCAGTTTCGTCGATTGATGCCTGGGTTTCGTGAAAATTCCACGGGATTCTCGCCGTTTCTCTTAGATCGTCTTAGAAAATTCTATCTCATCGTGTTCGAAGTGCACGAAGACGAAGAGTCACAATAAGTTTCGTAGATGACTCGAGATATTCATGTAACAGAACAGTTTTAAACAAAGATAATTGTGAAAATTCCGAAGATAATTTATGAAAATAATCTTACCAGTTGGTTACTATTGTATAATATTTTTATTGTGGCATTTTAAGAAGCGAGATTGATCAGAGATTAATATCTTTTCGGAATTTCTCTTCAAATTGTCGGAGAAGAGGGATCATTTTTTCTGACAAATTCACGGGGATGTATCGCTCGCAAATTACACGCCGCTTCGTGCCGGTCTGTAACGAGCGATTTTTTTATGTAATTACGCTGTAACTATATTTTTACCTTTGTAGCGTTGTACAATGGAACACATCGCGATGCGTCAACGTGACGTGCAACAGTTGTATCGCGTGTCACGAGGCGTGACATTAATAGCGCGTCAAAAGTCAGAACATGACGTTGGGCGGCGTCGCTCAGCTCATGACATGCCGAGCATATTAGCCTCGTTAAATGTTGCCTATCCTGTACGTTACTCCAATTCTTGTTTTTTCCGAGACACGTTACAAAGTCCCACCCCGCCTGTTACTTCGTTCTACACGACACTCTCTTCATATTTAAATTATACACCGACACGGCGTAACAGTCTTAACATTAACTGGGTCTCAGATTACCTGAACTTTCAAATCTACCACGAAAACGCAAACCTCGATCAATTGAATATATTGCATATACTTCTTATATTAATCGCGTTAAAATATTCTATGGATTTAGAATAAAAAAAAATGTCTGAAATTAAAAGTTCTAGAATGAACGTTTCTGCAGGTTTATGTTTGTTTAATACGACACGGGCACGCCAAGTGTGCCTGTGTGCTTTCTGACTTTTGATCCTGCTCTTTTTCGAAACTTCCTGTCATTGAAAATCTGCCAGAAAAAGGGGAAATATTTGTCTATCCCATTGTTTTAAATTGCTACTTTTGCTACTCGCTGTAAGTTAGCCATTGTCAACATAAAACGTTGTAACTTATACGTGAACTTTGTATTACAAACTTATCACGGCCACAATTCCGTCCAGAATTAAATAGAAAACGAGGTTTCATTGTCTGTTCGGTATGATAAGTGAGAAGTTATTAACCCCAGAACATTATCGTCCGGAGACAATCGGCTTCTGAGTATCCGCGGAAAGGCGAAGCGATAAATTTGTAATAATTTACGTACAATATCCGCTCGTATTATCGTCACATCCCCTCACTGTCGGTTTTTGCGTTAATAAAGCGCAGCGAAAAGAACGCGGAAAGTTGCTTCTTTTAGACACCCAGCCACTTATCTTGACTCAGCAACAAGGATGCAAATCACCAGCCCCCAGTGGCGATAGGAAGACGTTGATGTGAATTAATAGCAGCTTAAGTCGTAGTTAGTGTCGAAGCATCGCGTGTATATGGGGAGAGACGCCGACGGCGGTGCTGTATTAATTAAAGCAACCCCAAAATCTCTCTCCTCTTAACCCCTGAACTCTCCTCTAAACGGTATCATGGATGCCGTCCGTTAAGAAACACCAATGAGGGGGGTGCGAGGAACGAATACTCTATAAATATTATCTACTCCTTCACCGATATAAGTACGGATGACTGCTGTGCAACGATAGACGATTAGGAAGGCTTCCGACACTGCGTTTCGATACACGTGCGAGAGTTCCAAGGTAACACTAAAATTATATAAAAGCTCGACGTGGGAAATTATTGACACCTCAATACATTTTACATCTACTTAAACATGAGGTTTTTTAGTTGCCTTCTCTCGACGGTTAGGTAAGGCAATTTTTTACGCGCTGGAGAAAATTCTAATTTTCCCGGTCGAAAGTCCACACTTTCTTTAACTGACTTATTTACCGTCTCTAAGCTCGAATCGACAATTTGCGTCCGACGGCGATTATAAATAACACGAAGTGTCCAAGCGCGCGCAGCTTCGGAAAATGAACAGGTCGGCTGTGAAAGAGGATTTGCTTGGTGCGAAGAAGAAAGCTTCATCGTCGTTCCGGGGACAAAAAGCGAAATTTATAATCCGGAAAAACAATTATGGAGGTCGCGGTCGAACGTCGCCGGGCCGTCGCGCCGGCAAAAAACGGCTAATATCTCTTGTTTGATTTATACGCTCGCGAGCATCCGTGACCCTCTCTCTCTCTCTCTCTCTGTCTTTCTCTCTTTTTCTCTCTCTCTCTTTCTCATTCTGTCCGTGAAGAAGGGTGCGCGAGAAACGGATATTAAATAGAATATTAAAGATTTAGCACGCGCGGGAGACAACAGTGTCCAAGATTCGGCCAATCCGGCGAATGCAGAGCGCGCGTCGCCGGATGCAGAAAAGTTATGTCCCTTATAGATTTCGACATATGCGCAAAAGGCCAAGAAACGGTTTCAGCGAGCGACATAGAGATGAAGGCAGGGGCTGGGCCCATTTCAATAAACTGACCGCCATAAATCGTATGTGCTACATATCGTTCACGCACATATGTATTTACGTGTGCGGCCTGTCCATTTATGACGTCCGCATTCTACAAGTTGTATCCGTGCCGCATCGCAAGGGAAAGAGAATCTCACGTCGGGTAAGACCCGTTGATGCTCATTTCCGGGTGAAATTTCAGTGGAGTCCCCGGCGAAACGAAGCGACGCGATTACGAGGCAGTCGCGTGATACAAGGTGTTTCTCAATTAGTTTCTCAAGTGGCGGCTGCAGGTGCTCAAGATTTTGGGTGTCCGAAGCTCGATTTGGAGTAAACTTGATCTGATCCGATCGGACACACGAATCTTCGGAGATTTTGGGCTTTCTGCACTTTCAGTGTTCTCTAGTAAAATCCTGATATCATAATAATAATAAACATAATGAATGTACTAACGATATAAATATTTTATAATTTTAAATTTGCCTAAACTGTTTCGAATTATCAACCTTGAATTGAACGAAGCGATAACGTTTGGTGGTAATGTTGTTTGCAACGAGTTATGGGCGTCATCGATGACCGAACGAATGTACACACGGGAACGTAAATCGAGAAATACAAAAGCACCCACCGCATTTATGCGATAGTTCTTTTTTACACCTCCCGCTCCTGTCGTCTTTCCTTTTGTCGCGCAAAGCTCTTTGCGGTCGAGTAATAAAATCGAACTGTGGGCAGTTTCGTCCAGCCGGGACGAACGCCTTATTGCATGTAAAACATTTATGTCCCGTGGATATTGGCAAGCTCCTATGTTAGCTCGGACCCTGCATACTGTTCTCGCAATCTTCCGGACCTTTCGAATTAATAATGATTCATCATCACCGTCATCGTCATTGCCGTCATCATACCTCACATTTTGCGAATGTTTCACCATGTAAAAATTCACACTGTTCACGTGTGACTTTGCAGTAGAGATTTGAGAAATATCGAAAAATAATTCCCGAATACTCGCGAATCTGCCTAACGATCTCCCGGACGGATGCGATATTGGAGGTCCAGTTATTCGGGGAACAAATCGATTTACGTCGGAACGCACTATTTTCCGGCGATCGATCAAAACCGAGCGAGACAGACGAGGGGAAGGGGTGTCGGGCAGGGGGAGTGGGGAAGAAGGGGGACCGCTTTCGTTCTGACAACGGCGAGGAGAGTCGAGAGATGGGAGAGGGAAACGAGAGATACGAAGAAGGTCCACCTTCTCTTTTCCTTTCGTCCTTTCTTTCACATCCCAGAGGAGTAACTAACTGAACGACAGCCGAGATAGAGGGTGTTAAGGTAATGCCCCATTAGTATGTGGAGCCCGTAGTAACACCACCACACGGCGATCAAACTGCGGTTTGTCCCGATTCTCCTGTATCCCCCGTATTGACCGTGCCTACAAGGATACGCTCACATCTACGTACGTTTGGTGGCGGACGAAGACCTGTCAATAGCCGGCTTGTTACCGCGGCAATGATCGACTTAACCAACGGGAAAGATCCACCCGGCGCACTGGATTTTCGGGACGCCGAACGCTCGGACAGCGTGTCAACAGTGTTTTACCCTTCATAGGCTGCCGGGAACACTCGTCCTGATTCGAGTCGTCTCATGGAATTTATTATCGCTGGCTGAGAGAAAGACTCCGGGGGGAAAGGGAATTTGCCGGGAATATCCCGCGACGAATTCTAATTTTACGGTATCGCGTCTGTGTGGGCGCATAGTTTCTCGCGGAAGTTTCAATACGAAGGTGTTCCGGCTAAATCGCACGTTGGGCAGAATTATATGGAATATCGTTAGGTTCGAAAAGGTTCGATGGATTATTGATAGTTATTTGATCAGCAGCTGCTTCAGAAAGTGGGACCGATAGCTGCGGGTCAAAAAGATACTTGAAACCGTCTCGTGAAATTGATTAATAAAAAAGCACCGGAACTAATTTTATGTTTTTTATAATTTTATATAGGTGTCATATATACGTCAGTTTTTGGGCTTAGTTTCTAGAAACGTCAATCCTCGAGCATTTAAAACAGTAGTTACACGAAAAGGAAATTTGTAACGATTTTCACAAGACTATTGTATATTTTGGCAGAGAAGTTAGAAGCTGGTTTGCTGTCCGTAAATTTTAATTTTACACCTACAACAAGACTTCCCGGGTCTAAACGCGAAATGGTATATCGCTTTCGGTGTTTCTCCCTCTATTATTACTCCGCGCTTCTTTTATTTCGCTTTCGATAGGTAATTTCCACGGGTTTCGCATATAGAAGAACAGACGGGTGTGGATTATTTTCGTTGTCGTGTTCGTTACCGTTCGTTACGTGCGTGCGGTGTCGACACACTCCAAATCGCGATCTCCACGAGATCCGGACGGAAATAATATGAATAGTACGATTCGCGACGGTGATAGCAGAGTCGGTGCGCGGGAGGCAGCGGTGGGGCTGCATGAATTTCAATCGACATCTTATCTGGTACACGAGCGAGGCTGAAGCACCGCTGGATCGTGATCAAGTGGACCGTCACGGTGAAGACAATACACGCCCCGTGTCCGACAAGTGACAATACGCTATCAGACTCGTTGAGGCGTATTGCTCTTTTGTCCGGGCGTCGCACCATACCTGCGTATATATTTCGAGCACAAGTTCGAGGAAGCATCTAGGCGCATCGGATCGATCTGTATGCAAATCGACGGCCGACGAGAGACGTCGTGAGAACCGTGAAGAAAGGTCGCCCGCGAAATCGTTGTATAAATCGTCCGAGTGTTGTACGACGCGACACGGCGATTGGCGCGACGAGGTGCCATCTTTGGCGGTTGGGAAAATTTGGAAAATGTGTTTGCGATTATAATCACGATTATAATCACGCAAAGGTATTATAGGAATGCACCTGTTTTACAGGCAAGTGCGTCATTACCAATGATGATAATTTTGCGTATTGTTGCTGTTACTATTTTGTTCGAACAGATAAGAAGATACAGGTGGGCGCCGTGACTACCGTTTTAGTAAGATTAGCCATTTTTTCTTCTCTCGGTGTATTTAGGATGACGAATGAGATGACCAATCGAGGCAGCTGTGTGATATCAGGTCAAATATAATATCGCAAGTCAATGTTATTAACTTTCTGTCAGGAGCGACGTTGGCAGTTATAAGTTAGCGAATTCTTCACACAGGCGACGCGACTGCCGTCGTATTAAACTCATTTCAAGACTATCGCGCAACTTTAGGACATCGCACATACCGACCCTTCTTCGAAGCCACGTCGATCCCTATACAGTTATACGATTCGGAACTGCCAAGGGGTCGAACAGTACGGCATCCGATAGGATTTACTGCCGCAGACATATTTCAAGTTCGATCCGAGGACTTTGCCGATCGACGGGCGCGTGCGTTCCTTAATGCGTCTTATGTTTTCCTCCTTCCATCGTTCGGTACGCTTTGGCAGTGGGATTTTGTGAATGTCACTCGGACGATACGTTTGAAGAAGGTAAAAATGAGTTTACTTTCAAAAGAACAGCTTCCCCAAGCTTAGTATATTAACACAGCAGAGATTGCATCCTAAATTTACCCTGAATTTGGAGATTTATTATTACACACACATCTCTCTCCCTCTCTCTCTCTCTACATGATGGTTTTTCAAATCTGTCTCTCACTCTGTTGGAAGGTCACCGTGTAAGCAATTAAGTAATGCACCTTTGGGAGCGACTCCACCGGAACCGAGCGAAATAGAACACATTGGAAGATAAATGACGATCAAGGAGAAGCGGGTACTCAAATGACTAATCGCACATCGAGAATAAAATAATGTTGAATATTGTTAAGCATAAAAAATTCAAATGAATGTGATGGGCTTGAAAAACATCCATTGAATGTATTCCCTGATTTTGATAATCAAAGAATATTATAAAAGTAATATTTATGTCTTTGTTATAACGAAAGTTGCAAAAGAAGAATAGTATAAGCAAGAAATAAATATATTGGCAAATTTGAACATTCCTTCAAAAACATTTTGTGATATTTTACGTTTTCAGCTATTTGAAAAGAGACCGTGGATGTTTCGACGGTTGTTTGCAATTGATCGAATGCATCTGGAAATCGCAACAAATTAATACACGTAGCGCGTGAGAGAGAGAGAGAGAGAGAGAGAGAGAGAATGTGATATATCGAAGCGAAGTTGGTGGGGCGGAGCGATGGAGGAGAGCCAAGGAAGCGGGCACGATAGCGGGGAAGTAAGTGACCGAAGAAGGAAAATCGAGTCAGCTGGTAAATTAGACGATTGTCCGCTCTTCCGAGGACCAACGAAGGTCGCTAATCAGAAGCTTGCACTTGCCTCTTCTCGTCGTCGGGGCTAACACCGTTCTTTCCAGTAACACTCGAACGAGATATCGTCCCCCCTGCTCCCCCTACCCACCTACGCCACACCCCGAGCCTCTTTAACTCGTGAAGATTCATGAAAGTCAGAACTGGCGCTAACTTGGCTTCACTAACGGGCAATCAGATCGCCTCTGTTGGGACAACAAACTGCCCCCATCGTCCCTGCGAGCAAATGCCAACGCTTGTATGGCTTATTTATCGAGGAAGTTTCTGAGGGTTAAACAGCAGTAAATCCTTCCTCTCTTGCCAGTCTTTCCTTCTTCACGAGAAAAAGACACTGTGACTTAATTGCCCGAGCTGATTACTATGTCTTATTGATTAGATTACGATGATTTATAAAACTGCTAAATAGTGGGGGTTGAAACAGTCCGAGTGACGGGCGCGGAATCTTTAAAGACGGAGTGTGATTTTTCGCGGGGAAAGAAACAGATCGGAAATTCGCGATAAAAGCAAATTGTGTTGCTTTCACAACTGACTAACTCTAATGTAGTGTATTAACTAATATAACGTAAAATTATTTACGTGAAAACGTATGCATCTTAATAAATTTAATATATCTTTTTCTTCAGAATTTTTTGCAAATATAAAAATTTTTTACAAATTTTACAAATAAAATATTTTTTACAAATATGAAAAATTCGTACAAATCTATGATGTATTGTGAAGAACTGTTTTCACCGTGGCATCGATAAAAATCACATGTGGTATTGCATGTTTATTTATATGTTTATGGGAAACATTTTCGACGCATAATATGCTTTTAAGGATATTACAAATGGAATAGAGTTCACTTTTATTTATTTTTTTATTTATTTATCGTAACAAATGAGTAGCCACTTTGGTCAGTCTTCTCGAAGGATTTGTCGAAGTATATGTTCCTCGTACGTGCATACCAGGCTTGTCAGACATTGTATCTGCAAACAATCAGAAAACGAGGGGGTATCCTGTATCTCGCCTCCTCATAACCGTGCGCGTTACACATCGGGCAAGGGGAGATTCGGAGAAATCGGAGGGTCACGGATCCAGGAGGTTCTGTTGTCCTCGATCTTATTGTTCCATTTACACCGGAACTTTATATCCAGAATTGGCGATCCTCCTGCTGCAGAATTCCATCCCGGTTGCCGGTTTTTCGCTAAACTCGGCGAAAGCCGGCTTTCAAAAATAAAAGTTGCGTCTTAGACATCGTCCGGCTCATCGTGATCAAATGTAAATTTCCTATGTTCTTATCAATTAGTCTTCGTTAATTGCCAAGATACAACGAGACCGATGTGCAAATATTGCACCGTCTCACATCGTCACACTTTGAAGTTTCAGATTATGCATTAAATTTGTGACTATAGTCAGATTGTCCGTCGCACGAAAGAAATGGCCAAACGTTCACGGAGAAAAAAAGGAAGGGATGATTGCGAGGCGGCAAACCAAAGGGGATCAATGGACTATGTGTGATCCTTTACAGGTCTAATTGAGCGCGGAGATAACGCGGTCGATTTCTGCCAGGCAATAACGTTTCCTTGCCTCTGCTCTCTTTAATGGCTGAACTAATCGCTGCTGGTACCTTAACTATACTTAAACGTACGCCGCACAATCCGCCCGCGCGCCGTTATCGATTGTTTCACGATCAAACCTTTGTTACCGTGCTCGTTTTGCACAAAAGATCCGGTGATTTATCTGACAGCCGAAGCCGGCCACAATATTACTTCCTTTCATTTTAGACCGTTGAGTACGGTGATATAAATGCTTGATAAGTTGTAAACGAGACGAGGTGTTTATTCAAGAGAATGTAACGTTAAAATTGTTCAACGTTGAAATTATTCTTCAGTGCAGAAATTAGCATTAAAGATCATAGAACATAATATGTTAATATTGTAGTATATTATATTATTCATATATATAATAAAAATATTAAACAGAAAAAGTTTCAAACAAATTGTGTGACTGAGCTGTTTGGACTGTTCGAGGAATTTAAAATAGAAGATCTTTAAACGCTTGAACTTCAAGTTCGAGCAATTTAAACGGGATCGATGATTTATCTGTTCAATAAATTTAATCGATCAGAAAGCTCGAGAATAAAATAATGTTGAATATTGTTAAGTTTGAAAAAAATGCTTCGGTTTTCTAAGCAATGCAGAAAATCAGGCAAGATTTGCGCAAAAATTTCAGTACTTATTGCAGACTAAAAATAAATAGCTTTTTACTTATTTTCTTTTCACATATATATCGTCTAACCCCAACAGATCAAATCTCATTTGAGCGTACGTTTAATTCTGAAAGATCGGAAAAACCGAAGGTTCGACCTCGAAATTCGTATTACTCGAATGTATTCGATCGTTTGAAGATTCCGAGCGTTATCTGGAAAATTGTGAAGGTCGATACGCTACAATGAGTATTATAAATGGCTGTAGTCACTCTCTGAGTCACACATGTTGTGAATTATTTATGTGACAGCGCTACAATTGTCGTGGCCCATCAGCGCTTTTCTCGCACGAATCACTGGGGAAAGTATATATAAACAATGGTGATTCGATGTTGGCTGGAAGTTCCTTCTCCCGCAAGCTCCTGGGAGAGTCGTTACCGTCGCGCGACGCATAAGCTCTTTTCTTTCGGATGCACGCGTTGCAACTGTCAATGGTTTTGGGCGATGGTAACGCGACGCGATTATCTCGGATCTGTTTTTATATTTCGGAGATATTAAAGGTTTTCACGAAAAATCCAGAGCCGATGCTCTTATAGTCAGATGCTTAATTTCATTCACAATATATCGAGTGTTTATTTTCGACAGAAAAAAGTCATCGGAAGGAGGGGAAAGATTATGCCTAATTATATGAAAGTACCTCGGCTTTCAATTTTTTGTAAAAATCTCCACAAACTTATCAGACATTGTCGCTGTTAGTGTTTCATCTGTCGTATACTTGTAGTTTATATCAATATAAACCAAAATGCCTCTACTATTTTGCAGACAACTATGCAAAATTTTGGAGTAATTATTGAATAGGGCCACGTATATGAAAGCTTCTTTAATTAATAATTCAAAAACTTGCGTTTAGATCGGCCTAAAAAAAAACAAAACCACAAGTACATGGCGAAAGACACACTGTATTTGCGATTTCCGCGATGATATATGCGGTAAAATCTGAAAAACATACATCACACAAATACGGTGAACAGTCAGTCACAAAAGAGTTGCAAGACGATTTTTTCCATGAGTTTCATTGTTTCCGTGTGTGTCCATGGGCTGTGGTAATAGCCCTGGTGTTAAGCGCGGCGCGACTTACCGGTGCGCAGTCGCTGCTGACGGGCCACCGTACATAAGTGCGAATGCGACGGTATGTACGGGATGCGATCACGGTGGACACCGTGTGTAGCTGGATATTGCCGTTAGATATATAAGTATTCTCGAAGGCGAGGGGGCAATTTGTCCCGGTCATTTGGCGAGTCCACGGGGACTCCCTGACTGTAATCCAATCACTAGCCACACTCTTTCTCTTTCTGCCTCCTCTCTGCCACCCTCTCGCTCCCACCGCTCGTTCCCTGTATCCATCCTTCTTGTCGCCTTCCTGCTCCGGCAACCTCCTACCCTGTTGTCATTGAGTCTCCTGCAATCTTGACCGAGTGACGATTATCTTGAACTGTGCAGGGATTCCGTTTCGCTGGATGATCGAGAGAAGCCGAGCGACCGGCGATTAACGATAATGGCATCGTCATTAGTACGTACAATGTGAATAAACGCATTAAACACTTTCCGGATGACGACGAAACCGAATGTCGATCGTATATCTAATGTGCTTTTTAATCAGGATTTGAAGATAATTTTTTTTCTCCACGATTACGCGATTCTAAAGAATCTATGGAGAAAACGAGGGCCTCCTGAAAAGCCTCGCGAAGATTAAAAAAAAAAAAATGTACGTGTTTGAAGAGCATATAAAAAATATATCCAACATTGTGAGAAATTTTTCTTCACACACACTATTATCCGCAATTGCCTTAAGTTGTGGCGCGCGTTACGTTTCTTCGCGTTCTTTTTCACGGCTGACGCGCACACGAAATCTTTAGCGAAGCACGTGAATTTCCACGGGAATCGTGCCTGCAGGCGAATGCCATACGTGATGTCGATTCAGAGGGGTTGCGCTACGAATTAGCCTTGTTGCGAGAGACGGCCCTTTATGCTCGCCACCTCTTGTATGCCTTTCTTTCCTCCGCCTTTAAACTGACCGACCCCGATCTAACGTGCGAAACACGGCTTGACGTGCGTATCGCGCGGACTTTTACCTTTTCCTTGTTAACATGCGAATATATACCTTTTCCCCCTTTATCCCGACCACGGGGAAGGAATATTCTTCGTAGTTGAAAGTGGTTCGCATCGCGCGTTCTGCGTTTTCACCTATCATGCTCGCATGCGTTGTTCCTTCTCCACCGCTACTTGTCGCAACGGATAAATTAATCGATCGAAATTTGGAATTGTTTATGCAATTTACGTGCCAGCAACTATTTCGAAATGTTGTTGAAATATGGAAGGAAGTGTGTATAAAAGTGTCGCATAAGAAAACATGGAAAAACGTTTTTAAGAATCGGACAATCATTTTAACGTAAGCCTGATTATGATTATACATAATTGAAGATTGGAAGTATTTGATAAATTGAATTTATAATGATTTCACGTAAAAAATATAAAATGCATAATATTTTTATGTCATCCCTCCTTCCCTCCTCCCAACACCCGTTCTTTATGCCCCACTCTTCCTCTTTTCCCCTATTTTTTTCATCCCTACTTTCCGTCTCTCCCTCACAGCCTTCTCTTCTTTGTTATTATTACATAATTGTCCTTGGTAAAGAAAAGTTGGAATAAAAAGGTGTGATATAACTTAGGAACTTCAATTCGTGCAAATTTCTTTATTCGAGATCAATCTCTATCGAACAGACGCTATATAAAGCTATATTATTGTCCTTTGTTGAAGCGAGAGCTCTCTCTCGTTCTAAGAGAGAGAGAGGGAGAGAAAGAGAGAGAGAAAGATTGGACATTGCGGCTTGTGTGAGTTGGTCGCGAACGTATCAGAGCGAATTTTCTTACTCGGTCTGAATCGTCGTAACCCCCCTCCCCGCCCAAAGGAGACTGGTCTGTCCATCGCCTTTGCGGGGCGGCCACGATCAAACGTGGCGAAGCGGGCGAGTTTTCAATCGCGCAATATCTATCGAAATTAATTTCGAATCCACCGTAGGTAGGTCGGCATGGCAAGACGTAGCATGCTTCGTTGATCACGAATGCCGGTAAGATTGAGTCGATCGGACGGCGAAATGAGAAGCTCCTTAGACGGCTCTCTCGCTCAAGTCGGGTATATATAAACCGCCCCCTTGAAATGTTCACGTGCGAGGAGGAGGGCCGTCGAGCGGGTAGTCGAGTTCGGTAACAAGATTTGCTCGATGTCCACGAACGGTTTAAGCTCGGATCACGTTCGAACGTTTAACCCTCTTTCTTGTTCTCATGCGCCGCTGAGAAGGACGCGCATCTCTCTCCCTTCCTCTCCATCCTCCCACCCTTCCTCCACCCCCCTACCCCATTTCCCCTTTCCTTTTTTTCTATCCTCGCACTCGCCCTTGTATGCGTACCCTGCCACCCTATCCTACACCGCCCTACACCGCCACGATCGAGATAAAACGGATAGATCGCGCGTGCACTGAGAAAGAAGCTCGGCGTACCGGCAAAACGCTTCCGACCGCCCGCACGTATGATTTATTCCAGCGCGAAGCACCCACCAGAAATATCAGATACCCCTAATGAATTTCGGGCTGCGTGTGTGAGCGCGCGTGTGCCCGTGGAAATCAACGGATCGGGAGGGAAGAAGGAGAAAAAGAGGGAATGCGCGTTATTCGGGCGGACGATTGAAATGTCCTCTCTCGAAGTGCCTTGCGGCTTGTCCGCGTAAGTGACGTATTGATCCGGACCGATTTGCCCAGCATTCACTAACGCCGGCACAGCGATAATAAAATATAATCGGCAGCGCGGACATATTCGGAACGTTTGGGAACCTCGGTTGGGCTTAACCCGGACTATAAAATACTCGTATTTCAGTCACGATCTTAATCCAGACACCCCCGTATGTACGCACACGCGTTCACTGATTCGTTGCAAAATGCAAGCTCACCTTAACGCGAGGCGTAATAAGACGCGCGCGTACAACGCGTGGATTATTCGGCGCGCGTACTCGGGAAATAATTCGCGAGAAAATGAGGTAAAGGGGGGTTTGTTGTGCTAAGCGCGCACGGTGGCGAGCTGGCCCGCCGGCGAAGCTGAATAATGGGTGTGTGGATCCTCGGCGTTCTCCGCGACACCGGACATGTCGCGGGCGCGTGACCAAAGAATGAATATTCAACAGTAAACATCGGTAACCGCTGGCGAAAGGGTCTGCGCGCCACGAGTCAACGAGCGAGGTGTCATGACTTGTGCCGGGCATAAAAGCGGTCCTCTCGCGCCCAAGCTAGCTGAGAGGGACGTTGTTTACGATATTACATCTATAATACCGGTCAAGTGGCCAGCGTCCGGCCATCGCCGTAATCTCCTCTGCGCCAGTATTCACCGGCCCCTGACCAGATACAGCACGTCGCGCCGTAGCGCGAATTATAATAATGTCCAGCGCGCACCGTCGCTTTAATGCCTTTCCTCAAATATTTCGCGATCGTAACTCGAGCGACCGGCGCCTCCACCAAGCGTTCTTGCACAATTTCTTGCGGCGATATTCCACTCGAAACCCGAAAGAACGGTATCCCGCCGTCACACCGGGACGCACCGATCGCTGCAATAGCAACATTATTTCCCTCCGCATTATCTCTCTCTTCTTTTTTTATTTCGAACATTTCGCGCTTCTCTCTGTATCCCGTGATTATGTTCAGTTAGTCATCCGATGCTTTTACGCAATTGTACATGATAATTGATGTGTAGTTAATGCAACGATACCGGCAAGTATTCGCGATGGAGGTCGCCGGTGAAAGAACAAACATTGCTATAGATGGGGCGGATTGCTGTTTTGATTCTGGCTGTTATAGGAAAAACATATATCACCGATCCCACCCTACTGCCTATAGGAGGCAATAGTTGGGGTGGCTGGGAAGGCCAAATGTGTACGAAGGATTTATTACTCTTCTCGATATATATGATTATTTAAATCTTCTCCGTCCTTCTTGTTAACTCCGTCCACGTTATCGAGCGCTATCGTGCGTTAAAAAAAGGAAACGTTATTGTTTAAACAGACACCCTGTGTGTATCCTCAATCGATGCACGCTTTTAAGAATGCATTAGAATTGTGCATACCTTTAACCTTTCGCGATGTGTTGAGTGACGAGTGTTGGGAGAAAGCGCGATCTTTTCTCGATAAAGTGTTTTTATTACAATATTTATCTGAAAATATCTGATCTTCTATTTTTCCCATTGTTATCTCTTTCATTGCGGGGTAAACAGTACGCTCGAGCTCAATAATGTTTCACCCGCAGTGGTTGAATACGTACATGACGTTACGTCTGATATTCAAGAGTTATCTTATCACCCGCTTTCCATGTTTGATAACTATTACCGGGATTAGAAGTGATGGTCATTTAGAAAAAGTAAAAGACAGATTCGACAAAAAAGAGACGCTTGTCATCTTCGGTTTAGCTTTTTTTATGCGCAATCACAGTCGCAGATGTATTGTCGTGCGAGGGCGGATGAATCGCGCGAGAGATGAAAAACACGATGCGAGATTCCTCCGTGAATACCAAGCCCTGTCGATGGATTATTCAAGTTCGCAGACCGACTAGCAAGGCCGGGGGTTCTTACTCGTGACAGAAATATTCGAAGCACACGGCTGCATTTCACGCCTAATTTCTCGCGAATTCTCCACCGAATATTCTCCGTTCTTTCTCTCATGCGGGCCACGTGTCGTTTATATCATACGGGGATTCCATCGCTTGTAAATGGCTTTCATTTCAATGCCAGCATCCATCGGCACTTACAAATACTTCCTTCTTGTTACATCGCACCTCTAAAAAGACCGTCATATTTCACAAGATAATTTGTCCTCAAGATTATATTGACAATATTCAGTGGGAAAGCTCCGAACACTTATTTCAAACATTTTCGAAGTCGAAGGAGAATTAAAATAATATAAATGTCGAAACGGGATGTGATCTTTTAAATATACGACGCATTACTTTTAAGTCGTATTCCTTTTTATTATATTATATCATCCTTATTACGTATTGCGTGGATAACGTACGGAATAATTGAAAATCCGATGAGAAACTATTATACTCAACAAGCGGAAACGCTTGAAGAGTTTTCCTATCGTCTCCCACTCTTCGTCGTAAAAATTCAGTGCCGCTGTATTATCGCGGGAACGATAAAATAGATCTGCTTGCTTAGTATCCAGCCACGAGTTACGATTAAAAGATCGGCACGAGCGTACCGCCCAGACCGTGTTCTGAATTCTCGGCTCCTGGCAAGGCTTCCATAAGACGGTACGGTAATCTTGGAGGGATCCGGCGGATCTAACACACTCGAGAGAACTAACCAAATCAGGATACATCCCGATACCAGGCAACTCGATGCAATGCCTCTAGTTTTCCCCGAATTTACGCTCAGCGTAAATACCGTCGCAAACGTATCTTATGTAAGCTAATTAGAAATTTAAGCGTTCTCATTGTATCGCACATAATTCTGAATACAATGAGAGATCTCTCACGGCAAACGAATAACGTTAATCACTACGATCTAGCGACCGAACGATAGTTATTCTTGCCTGTTTTTTAGTATATTCGAAAAAATGATAAATTTACACAAGGGAGGCAAGAAGTAAACCTTTGATTACCTTTGATTTATGTTTGTCGAGTATGTGATCGTGAATAAAAAAATTTATTTTAATTTAACCTTCTCCCACGTAAAACAATATTACTGATTGTACCTCTCTGGCTTGTGCTTTAGAAATTTCTGCTGATTTTGATACTGTTGTACTTAGGTAATTTAATTGCGAACTCAACGCGGCATCACATCGTTCGCGAATCGCAAGATACAGATTTGAGCGAGCATTTCCCGGCCGAATCAAGTGAGAAATCGAAAAATCTCGTGTCGTAAAAGACTATATCCTCGAATCGCGATATCCTCAGTCGCGTGGCGGGGGTTGAATGGTGAGTTGCTTAAAATTACTTCGGAACGCGACGAGATACGCGTCGCGCGAGGCGGTGATATTAGGTAGGTATTCGAGAGAGAAAAGCGGTTATAGATATGAAGAGTTTTCCGGGGATTTGTACCCATCTCTACAGCATCTCTGTATTACACCGGACAGAGGGGATACATTTCGCGGCACATTGAGCGCGCCAGACTTGAAAATACCCTCGAAATCGAAGACGGTCCATACGTATTTAAGAAAAATCCGGTTTTATAGCGGGCGAGTCGAAAAAGCTGTCCCCTCTCTTTCTTCGCACATCTTCTCTCACGTCTGTGTACGACGTACTCACAAACGCTGCGATTTGAATACTCGACACACACGGAAACGTCATTTACATACAGGGTGGCCTATTTCAAACGCTTAAGATATTCCAGAGAACCGCATTATTCGAAAAAAAAAAAAAATAAATAGTTTCAGACAAAAGTTGAAGGTCGCTTTGAAATTTCATCTTCACGAGGAATCGCTTTTTGTCCGATTGCACGGCGATATATTTGTTACTAAATATGCCCGCGGTTGTTACTTTTTTTTCACGTTACTTGGAGTATCGTCTCTATTCGTACATCATCGAGTGCGTTATATATCGAAGAGCGCGGCGGTTCGACGATACGACGAGAGCGAAAGAAGGAAAAGGTATATAGAAGGGAAGAGGGTGGATACATAGCGGACATATATAGGGGCTCGTGCACACGGGGAGACTTTATGGAGACCCCCGAGTATATTTCCTGATTGAGCGAACTAATCCACGCAAAGGAGGTTTTATCGTCGAGGTATACAGAATCGAAGGGTTCCTGCCGCATCGCGGATGTCGCATCGAGTGGGTAGGCTCGATTAAAACGCGTGCCAGTGGAGCACATTTCTTTCAGCAGTCCCGCGATACATGCCCGATGACATCAACACCTGTACGATGTGCTAATTTTATTACGGGTTCGTTTCTTAGGTGCGAAATTACAATTGATATTGTCAAGTATACGTTTGTTGTACGTGTCAAACAAAATGTGGACGAATTCCGTAGCGCGTACAGTCGGCAAAGAAAGGAAAAATTCCATTAGTTCGTCCCATGAATTCGGTGTCTAGAAATGACCAGACGGAGGGGTGTGCGAAGGTGTTATTGTTTTGTAGCGTTTAACGGGGGCCCTCTTCTCCACCAGCCGGAATGTTGGAACCAACCCTTGTGGTATTAGATTACGATCACTGGGATTAACCAGCCGTGTCATATAGCTTCTATTTTTCTTACGTATATCGATCCCTCTTGTTAATCCGCATGCAAGATGAGATCGTCGGTGAGCGAATATTTTCGGAGGTATTTCAGGTTTCACTTCAGGTTTTATTCCGCTACTTTTCGACATAAAATGCGAAATATCGCGTAAAGAGTGTATTCACTTCATACGATATGTACAGGGTGAGACAATAACAATCACCCACTAGAATATCTTCGAGAAATGAAAATACTTTATTAACGGCTGTGAACGAAGATGAAAAGAAGTTAATATATTCACAGGTGTCCGCAGGTGATCACTGAGGTATCGGTACGATTTCTATTTCGACACATTTTTCCCCTACTCTGACATTTCAGAGATATTCAATGTGATATAATACAGTTGTTGCATACAGTAGATATGATTCTATTTCCGACGTAACAAGGTGGACCAACACGCGGTAAATGATAAATATAAACAACGAGCTCAGACGCGACAGCGCGAAGACATCGGTGGGCCGTTGACTTCACTTCGTACGATCGTTTACTTTCTCGCCGTCCTTCCCCTCGCGAGTGGCGCCGCACTTCTTTTTTATAACTCGCCTGCCTGTTTCCCATCTCTCGCAGCCGATATTCGAAATAAAGTAGCCTCTCGATTCGCCAGCGGTCTGAAGGATGTCGAGGGCGAAACCAGCCCGAGGACGAAACGCCGAGACGTGTCCTACGAGAGTCCTACGAATAGCAGGACTCCACGGCTGGTCGGCCGGGAGTGACTCCGCTCATGCGGATATTAAACTTTGAAGATGCCGCTCACCGCCTCGTCGCCCGCGTTCCGCCTGACGCCTGACTCAGCGAGTATCATTAATAACATCGAGGAGGCAGATAAAGTGTTAAACACTCCAGCCTCGCTGCTCTGGCACACGTCATTACCTTGGCTAACCGTACTAACTTCAAGACTCTATAAAAGTCTGCACAACAATCGGCGTAACCGACGGCCGTCGTATTGTCATACGCGTTACTCCCGTGCGTTGTGTAATAGTTATTTTCTGTGTTCGTCGGGTGTACGTGTCACATATGCAGGAACGCGCATGCTTACCGATTCTCACCGGCCGTGAAAGGTAATTGAACGATGATGACGTTTTTGCTGTAGTACGATTGTACTCAACAACGTCGCTATTCTGCCGTCTTCTTTTGCGTTAATTAACAACCTGCCGCGTCCGATGATATATTTTCAAACTCTTCCCAGACAACGTAACGTCTAAAGTCGGGAGGTAAGACGTGTGAAAGATGGTTTACTTACAAACGTCTTTAAGATGTCTTATGTCCCGATTTGAAACGTTATGCTGTGTGAGTTGTTTCTGTTACCGTTAGTGTTGTACATTGTTGTGCTTCGTGGGGCTGATGTATGTGTCGATTATCACACGTATGACGAAGAAATACAGAAACTCAAAGATACACACGAGGCTGAATCCGGCGAACAGTCCGAGCAAGCCGCCAAATGATGCTGAAAATCAGCGGATGTTATTTTTGCGCAAGCTTCTACATGATTGCGTTTGACTTACCGAACAGATTGCGCCAGGTATAATTGACCGAACGTCGGTATTGAAAGCCCACCAAATCATTGAAGAACACGTGTAACACACTGTGATTCTGTATACTGATTGCGTTACTGCAAAAACATCGCGTATAACGTTATACAGGGTGTTTCAGAGAAATTGCCTGATCGGAATATTTTGCTGAAAATGCGATGAATTTAGCGGGAATGCGAAATGACCGAGAAATTACTAAATATAATTCAACATGAATTGGAATTTTCGTAATTAATTATAACACAATATTGTGAATTTTTACGGAAGTTGTTGAATATTTTTGAAAAAAAAGGTAAAAAAATGTCAATAATTCAGGCCGTATGAAGTGTAATTTATTGAATAAGAATTTATCGGTCAAAGTTTATATGAAAGCACCTACAATTATGAGAAAGCGTGCAACATGATGCTTCGTATTTGCCATGTTTATTTACCTGGGATTCTTTGTGTAACTGCCATTATTGTAATAAACAGAATAGTCGAGCTGACCAAAAGAGTTCTCTATGGGATAACGATATAGAGAGCAATCTGGTAGGCACCCGCAAGGCGACTGTTTGATATCAGCTACCGTAAAGGGTAGATTTGTAGTAAATCCCGGCCATGAAGTGTCGATGAATGCTGTAAGAAGCAGATACACAGAAATCACGATATACTTTTAACGTGTGCTATAATTAAAATTAAACGAATATAACTAGGAACTTCTAAAAATGAAATCGGCAGATTAGCATTCAAAAAGATATACTTCCTTCTTGCTAATTATTCTGTTAAATGAGATTTGACCCGGTAAATGTTAAGATTTTAATTAAAACATAGTTCGTGTGTATTTACATATTTACGTACTTACAATTATATTTATGTAAGCATTGAATATCCCTAAGATTACACATTCTGGAGCCTGAAGTGAAACAATACATTTACTTTATTTTACTATCCTATAAATGTAAATATTAATATAATATTAATGTAATATTATAGCGCGTGTAATATTAATATTATATTATAGCGCGAATTATAATATAAAGTTAACAGGTATAAAGAGGCCTGAAAGTCTGTCCGAGATAATCGGTCTTCCTTCTAATAATACCAAGTATTAATTAACACCAGAAAACGTCGTAGCTTGTATTTTATACTTACTATTTTGTGGAAAGTAAAAAGGTATGCATCCACATTTCGCTCTTGCGACAGTGGCTCGGCACTCCGCGAGACAATTGTGATACGTGTACGAAGTGAAACTCAAATTTCTCTCCACAGCATGCCCATACACATGGTCAGCTTCGTCGTTAAATATACACTTTCGTGTAGAAATAGCCAAATTCCTCACTTCAGGTTTCGAGTACATTTCCGCAGGGTTGACGCTCATGAAGTGTTGACTATTTAGTCGTATTAATTGAACTTCAGCGTTGTAATCCGGATAATCGAACGAATAATGTATCATGATCTGTAACATGCAACATATATTTCTATTGAATTTCGTTTCTGATAACCGGTAATATGTGGAAGGATTTTGGAAGAAGGAACAAACTTCAGAAATATCGGCCTTCATTCCAAATCTATGGAATATTTGGACACAATTAGTACGAGATACGCGATACGTACGCAGTTAGTATATTTTATTTACCTCGAATATTATCTCGCTTTTGTATATGGTATTATGTAAATAAATACGAAAGTGATTACGACGAAACACAAGTTGAATTGAATTACCTTCATTCCGAATGATCCGATAAGCGAAGCGTGATAATCATTAGGTTCAGGATTCAAGAATAGGGTCATACCGGTATCGTACCCGCAGGCGGCAGTTTTGTGGATTCTTTAATAGCAAGAATCTATATTATTCGAAAAGCTGACATGATACATACTTGTATGATAAACACAAAATTCAATTTTGAAGTTTGTAGGCTCGAAACATTTTTATTGCGAGAAAGACATAATTATGCGCGCTAGACATAATTATTCTATTTAATTATTATTACTTTACGTGAGCCGAAAGTCTTTTGGGTTTAAATTCCTTTAAATTCCTTTCTCTTTATAGTCTCTGAATATCATGTAAACCTTAAGTAAATCTTTAGTAATAACAGGCCTACAAAGTTCAATGTGTGTTTCTTACTTGTTCGGGGTTATCGTTGGGGAAGTGTAGTAATTGAAACTACAACACAAGCCGTCCCGTGATAAACTTTGCTTGAAATGTTTGTCACATGGTCCCAATTTGCCTCTCCACTTGCAAGACATCAATAGAGAACTGCAATTTTTTGTTATCTAAAAAAAACGCCACAACGATTGATCTTTCGGGATATTCGAGTTGAAACGAAGCGCTAATGTGATGCGCTGAACTATTTACCAAATAACATTAAGCCGTCCTAAGACGTTGTAAAGATGTCTTTTAGGCATAATTTGTTGTTTGGGTTTTGTTCAAAACATACCCCCCCCTAAAGTGAGAATCAACCGAAATAATTGGGGCGACAGAAATATTTGACAATACATACTGCTTTCATCACATCGAGAATCGATAAGTTGTTATCGTCTATGATGTCTTGCAGGCGGGTGAGATTTTTCTTAACATCGTAACCGAACACTCCCGGCACTATTAATTCGTTCAGCAGCTTCATTTCTTGGAGCAAAAATTGTCTTGAGATATTGGATGGTATCTTTCTGCAAAAAAATGCAACTGAAATGTTAACCAATTTGGCCGTGCTAATTAAATTTTATCGTTGTCGCAACGAACATGCGGCAGCAACGAAATGGTTTCGCTACAATAGCAAAATTATTTTTCTCCGTGCGAACATCACTCGAAATCGAAAGTTCTCTTGAAAATCTTGAACGCTACGCAATAATATCAGACGAAAGGATTTCTCTTCTTATGCTATCATACAGATATATTTATATTTATAAATCAAGTATGTAAAGAATACTCACAGATTGTCGACGAATTCTTTAGTTAAGTTGTAAGATAGGCGATTAATGTTGCACACTGTTATCGCGGGAAACGGATAATTCCAGATCCCGTGATGCGTTGATTCGATAACCGTCAATGTGGGGTGGGCGGCGTAATAATTCCAAGTCATTTTCATTAAAATAATAGCACAGCACAACGATGAAAATACCACCAGTACCCACGTGATCCTGAATATGTAATAAATTCTTGATTAGTGTCGTTTTTATTGCAAATTCAGCGAGCAACAAAATTTAAGCTTATCCCGTATAGAGAAAGAGAGAGAGAGAGAGAGAGAGAGAGAGAATTTTTTCATAAAACATTTTGCAACAAGCTTTAAAAAAATCATGTAACAGTTTATTAGTATGAATAATTAAAGTGTGTCTACACATACCGCTCAGTCTTAGAACGTTGAGTCTGACTGATGTATCTGTAACCGTGTAATCCAGTTTCGCGACAAAATTCGGCAGCCTGTCTCTTCAGAATATTCCACAATTTCGGTTCTTCGATCGTCGCTTTGAGAGTTTGCGCCTTGATCTTCTTCATCTTCAGCTGGGCGATCGGTTGACTCAATTGCGGACCAAGTTCGAAGTTATCACGATTCTGTTAACTGCAACGGGCACGCAGACATGGCGGGGAAAGTGAAAAAGCGACACTTTTCACGAGCACGTTAGAACGTTAACTGTCGCGTTATCGGGACGAGGGGTAAACAGCACACACGTAGTGCAGCAGTACGAGCGATGGAGTATAAAAAATTCATTCGACCTTCTTCCCGATGAGTACGCGATAATTTCGGCTTTGTCGGTCACGATACCACTCACGCGCAATTAATTATTAAACAATGTATAAATATCGAAGTACAACCGATATGTATATTACAGATTTTCGTGCCATTTGTGATTATGCTCCCGAGTTTACGAATCGTAACGATCCGTCCATATTACGCGTAAAAAGAAACATTTACCTGGTATAGATGAATATTAGCGATAACGTGCATATATGTGAGAGAGATAAATATATAGGGTACGACGTAATTCGTGATACAAGCGAAAAGGGTGAGTTTTTGTTCAAAAGTAAGTAAAAATTGTGAAATGAAAGATTTGAACAAGATTTCGTTCTCAGGAAAGTTCAGCAAAAAAATTCGAAATTAAAAATTCAGAATTAAAAATTCAAAATTCGCCGGATACGCGTACGACTGGATATGATTTGATTAACGTGTCATTTCATTATTGATCATTCCTGTCTGTGTCAGTGTTCGTTAAAAGCGACATGGTTTAAATAATACAACAGATTTTTGCGCATGATTTGTTTTTCATTACGTTACAAATATTGTTGAGATGTTTTTTTCTCCTCTTTGCCGCATACAGTTGTGCTTAATAAATTAAAACAGCAGAAAAGACTCTTTATTCTTTTATAACTATTTGTAATAAAGTTTACTTTTGCACTAGAAAAAAGTAGAAAGATATTTTTTTATTTATATTAACACATTAACGGCGGGCGATATTTTGTGTGATCATAAAAACTTTAAGGTACAGTCGAGCTAAATTGTTTTACTACGACTCCCGCCTTTAAGCCGCAGTCGAGCTAAATCGTAGTACTACGACTCCCGTCCTTAATGTGTTAAGATAACTTTTCAAGATTAAAATATTGATTTATCAATATACACACACGCACATATATATATATATATATATGTATATGTATATTGATAAGTCAATATTTTAATATATATATATACGTACATACATACATACATATATATATGCATATATATACAAGGTGACTCACGCAAAGTTTAACAACTTAATATTCTAAGAACTACCCGATTAAAAAAGATCTTTACGTCTCGTTCTGCGATTTCCTAAAAGGTAAGATCAAAGAGTGGATATTTACGATACGAGATTTTTACATTTTATCCTGACATTTTCCACAGGATAAGATATGAAGTATTTGTTTTTCGACAAATTCAGGAAAGGAGAAGTTGAGGGAGACTTTTTTGTGCTTAAATACATTTTAATTCATAAATTCCGTTAACCCTTTCGGTACATTTGACGAGTGAGACTCGTCATCTGCTTACTTGGGCATAAAATGTATTACTTTTACATATTAATCCATATAGCGACAAATTAAATCCGTCCCATGGGCATAAAAATCTTCAAATAATTCAGTACTCAAAGGGTTAATAAACGTTGAATAATAAAAAAAGTGACCATGAGGTTAATTCTTTAGAAAATGTTAGTTTAATTATTCAATTTCACCGTAATACAAATATGAATTTTTACTTTAGTAGTTTAGACTCAGTAAACTATCTTCTGATAGTTATATAATATAATATATCCGACCGCACACATTACTTATTGCTAAAAAGCAGTTCAAAATATATTAAGAATTATAGCAGGATGTGTCTTTAGGTGACTTAGATGTAAAACGTCATAACATCTTTTTCTAGTGATCACTTCCCGCTTTTAGATTTATGTTTAGACTTTTTCAGGTACTGCGGCCGTTGTGCTATCAGTCTCGGATTGCTGCGGTGTGTCATCATCAAGCAGACTGCTGGCATCCTTATCGAGCAGCCAATAGAGAAGACCATTGGTCGGTTGTACCCTGGTAGCCGGTAGATCTTCTTTGTTCTCTAATATCCTCTGTGCACAAACACAAATACCAATAGTTTAATCGGAATAAAACTGCAATACACACACGATTACACATGGAAAGACCAGATACAAAAAAACGCGATAAACTGATAACTCATAGGTATATGCAATCCGCAATAATCTATAATTTCGATAACGATCTATAATCTATAATATTTCAAGTGGTTATGATTCATTTTATCACGCAAGATGCGAAGGTTACCATCGAAATGTATGAGAAAGGAGAAATATAGATAACATCTCACCTTCACAATGTCGGCTTTGGAGGAGCCGGTGGCGATGAAAACGCACAGACGGGCATTGTTAATGACCGGTAAGGTGAGGCTGATTCTACAAGGCGGCGGTTTCGGCGAATCCAGCTCCCAGGTGACCCACATGTTTATCTCTTCGAGAACGCGCGTATGGTTCGGAAACAGCGAGCACGTGTGCCCATCGGGCCCCACTCCTAGCAGCAGGCAGTCGAATCGGGGAAATCTGTCCGGTGGGAAGAACGACGAGATCTTTTTAATGTAATCCATCGCCGCATCTTCAGCTATAAAAGAAAGAAACTTTTCGTTTATTCGACTATAAAGCCATAGGTGTAAATATTTAGATATGCACAGTCAGGTCCAATCATCTTGACCATGACACATGTTGCCAAGGTCGCGTATCGGGTTAACCTTCGAAAGATTGTAGCCTCACATTCATTGTTTGTGAAAAATTCACTAAGAGATCAAGTTGGCAATTCACATTCGTTTCCCCTATGTGACACATATGTCAAGGTCAGGCTGATCAGAGCTACCTCCCCTATATTGTGGACTATTACCATCTTTTCTTTAAGGGGTCGCTCCTATGTTTAGAACATTCGTCTCTCTTTGAGCATCAATAAAAAATTACTTCGTTACATTTGTCCATTTGCTTCGTATATCTGCAAGGGTTCTGATTTCTTCTAAATTTTATATTGCCGAACAGTTCTCCATGTTCTTTAAAGGTAACAAGTATGAAAGTATATGAGATGATATATAAATGGCGTAATATGTGGGACACTATACATATTGACACACCAGAAGGCAAACAGAGACAAGATAAAACTAGGCGATCGCATACCGGAAAGTTTAGTATCAACTTGTATGAACTGGTCCTCAGTAACTGGTACTTTGCCGATGAAGTTGCTCTTGTAGAGTGCCAGATTGGTGCGTTCATCATTCGCCTCCACGATACGCTCGTCGCAGAGAAAGATGCGCCACTTGCTCCAGTCGGTTTTAATCTTTGGCAAGCATGTTGCTAACACGTCCACCATTGAGCCTCCTGAACAAATAGAAACGTTCATTCAGCATTGTTTCAAAATCGTAATTCTTAATTAGCTTCCCCTTTCCTAACTATTGAGTACGTGACCGCATGTACACTACAGCCTAAAACAACATATTTAATAATGCCATTCGAAAATGCGTAACTTTTGACCTTGAAATCTCCCTTATCCTTCCCCCTTTCCCCCCTCACACAAAAAAGCACTTGCATCGCATAACGCTTCTTACGTCTAAACTTATTCAACGTGATACGTGCGTCGCGATTTCCTTTTTCTTCCTTACCTGATACTCCAATTCGGAAAAGGCTGTCGCCGCGTAAGAACGCGGCATCAGCAGCGTGAGAAACAACATTGTTGATCTGTGCGTGCAGATCCTCTTCGTTTGCCGTCCGCACTATCCTGACCATCCCGTCGGTCGCGAGAGAAAGCGGAAAAAGTGGGCTGAGAAATCACAAATAAGCTCAGTTGAGAGGCATAATCGTGTACGACCAATACTAGTACTGACGATGCGCGAGCATGCCGAACGTGCCGGTCACGTCACAACATGTACCTCCTTGGCGTAGAAACGTAACAAGTAGAGACACTCATTGTCGACGTCTTTGGTCTCAATTGTTTTCGATCAACTCGAGCAGAGTTCGCGGCCGTCTTCGAACTAATGTTTCGTAGAGATGTCGCTAAGGTCACAAAGACCTCGGAAAAAGTCGAGTGCATTCTAACGAGTAAATACCCCAGGGTGGAACGACAGAGAGAGGAAGAGAGAGAGAGAGAGAATATTTTATCACGAGCTACAAACACTGAGAGCTTTTTCGGTAATACGAGTTAATGAGAGCGAAATAAATCTTGTCGCATATATATTTACCAAATATATCTTATATAGATTTTTGTAATATAATTATGTATTAATAATATATATATAAACATAAGAAATTCATTACAAAAGAATTTTCTATGCTCTCATCTCGTGTTTTTCGTCTCGCATCCCGCGTTAAGTTAAAAAAATATGACAGACCCCAAGTACAAGTAATGAATTATCGGAAGTATGAAATCTGTTACAGTAGAGGAGCGGCACACGCGTTCGTAACTTGCAAAGCATTGTATACGCAAGTAGTTGTATATATTTATAGGATAAACTTCGAATAAAAATATTACGTATTTAATACAACGGAATCGTTTCACGTATCTATGTGATTTTCTCAAAAATAAAACATAATCATCTATACATAGATATCGTTTCTTCGGTCTTTTTTTCACATGAACGGAAATAAGAACTACTAAATAGAAATGTACTAA
Organism: Dinoponera quadriceps; assembly: GCF_001313825.1. Classification (NCBI taxonomy): domain Eukaryota; kingdom Metazoa; phylum Arthropoda; class Insecta; order Hymenoptera; family Formicidae; genus Dinoponera; species Dinoponera quadriceps. The sequence continues at coordinate 401,017 of NW_014554324.1, forward strand.
ATTATATCATCTGCTAATGAATCATATGCTCATTATGCATAAATATGTTGAAAATATACGTATCATGTACAACGTAAAGTACTATCATAAAGTATATTGTATATACAAGTTAATTTCGAAATGGACAGTATATTTTATGCGCAAAAAAAGAAAAGTGTATGACATAATTATGTTAAAGTAATAAAATATAAGTTACATATTAGAAGAGTAACAATATAGAATTGTATACTTAAAATTATCTTATCCATTTAAACGTATTTCTTTATGTTCATGTATTATTTACTCGCTATGCCCTGCAGCCCTGCGCAATAATACATATATTTTTTCTTTAATCCAATCCTTATTGTATGGGGCATAGGTATTGGTTGACTTTTGGTATACAAGACATGATAAGTCTGTTAATTGATCAACAAAATCAAATAATTGACTTATGTCATAGGTGATGGTTGGTGTGTTTGGATTTCGTCTTTTCAGATGTTCTTCGTATATCTTACAAACACCTGCAATTAATGAACAGATCATATTAATATTGGAGTATATATTAACATATATGTAAATACAGAAAATAATCAGATATTTTACAGAGAGAAAATCCATAAATTATATATATATGCTTCAAAAAGTATTATAAAATTATAATATAACATTACCTTCCATGCATTCGTTAATACTTTCATAGTCCGAATAGGTCCTTGTTTCAGGTCTGTGACCAGGCTGTACAAGTAATATTGTATGCGACTAAAATAAAAAAAAAACGTAGCGTAAGATTAAGGCTCCCGAATACTTGCTATAGGTTTTCTGCTCCTGCACTGACCGCATTGGTTCTCTTTTTCTCTCTTTCCCACTAAATCTCAAGAAAGAGATGAGAAGAGAACTAGTGCAAACTAACGCAGCCAATGCAGAAACAAAAAACAGATTCAATGGCTATCCTTTAATGACGTCAGAAGCGAGGAAAATCGTGCCAATTTATGTGACAGTACATGTGTAAATAAAAAAACATGCGCATAAAATAACACTCGTGATCAATTCAGCGCACTTATAAAAATGTCCGGACGCTTTCTTTTAGCCCAAACAATTAACAAATATCTGCAAAATTAACGTAACAGGAATCATGAGAAAAAATATTCAAAATAGGTAAAAACATAAGTTGTACGTTACACTAATTTATGACTATTAATAGCTCAAGTTAACAACATAATTCTCTTTGCTTCTGTTATCAAAGGATAGCCATAGCGAGTATCCAGGAGCTTTAAGAGATATAATAGATTATAATTCTTACATACATGCATACTCTATATACATAAATGTAATTATAAACTGAAAAATCTCAGGCAATAATTTATCAAGCGTAATTTTCTGGAATTTCTGTTTAGATTTTAAATAATAATAGCCCCTATAAATATTCCTATGGTTAAATTTTTTATAGCTGCACATATTACATCTTCTGTCTATATCTTTGCAATTTTTCTTTCTTCTCTCTTCCTTCTCTTTTCTACCAGATATCAAATATCAATATCTTATATTAACACATTAACAGCAGGAGATATTTTGTGTGATCATAAAAACTTTAAGGTACAGTCGAGCTAAATTGTTTTACTACGACTCCCGCCTTTAAGCTGCAGTCGAGCTAAATCGTAGTACTATGACTCCCGCCCTTAATGTGTTAACAGATATGTGCTCATATGACGTTCAACAGGTTCGTGTGTTGAAAATTATAACCACTTGCAACTGTTGGAAAAAAAACATCAATAAAATCTTCCTACTGTTGGAAATGCTGTACAATGAGCTAACGTAGCACCAATTTCTTCAAGTACAGTCATTAATAGCGAATATGTTGTATAAGAAATATAATAATGCCACTGCGAACACCTGATTTCCGATTAAGTAAATTGTAAATACTGCAAAATCAAGTTGAACATTTTTCATAATCGCATTTTCCTCGATACTTGTAACATCTAGTATATTTATGATACTTAACGAATGTTTCGTTAATTCTTACATGAGAATAGACATTTCACGATATGCAGGTTATCATACAACATGTATGTTGTTATTGTTAAAAATTTATATGTACAGATGAAAGATAAACCTACGAGATATCATACGCACAAAGAGATTGCAATATACAGTACGAAGGTACTTATCACAGACAACAACAATGTGAAGGAATTATTCCAGCGATCATAACAAAGAGAGACTCACCATCTTCGGCGTGTGTGTGACTTTGGCCGATTTCAGGCGCAAAATTGCAACAGTCGACGACTCGAGAGCAGCGATCCGAGCGGCTCCTATCTCAAGCACTTTATATCCTACAAAAAGAGAAATATGTCCCGATTAAATACAATCAAACATACGACAATGTTAGATTCGCCAAATATCGTTCTTTTACACTTTACGGTGAAGGTGAACAAACTAAAATGGCGGTCGAGCGTTTGCAGTCATATTCAAAGACTGTTCTACAAATAAACTACCTGCACTAGAGTGTCACAAGCGAACATAGGCCATGGACACTTATATGTACTAGACAGCTAACTTCGACCTCTTGTATTATATCCGGGAGCAGAAGGATGAACAGGAGAACTTGTTTCGTTAGAAATTTCAACGGATAAAGTTATCTCATTAAACATCGACAGTATTTTTTAATTGCATCAAGAAAAGAAATATTCAAACCACGTTGAAACAGAGCGCACGCTGCACTGAGATATGTGGTTTGTTCTTTTTTTAAGGGCTCAGTGCACATTAGTTCGATGAAAAAGAACGAACCTAAGAGGGAATTCACACCTCGACAGAAAAGCAGAAAGCAGGAAAGCAACAGCCAATCAGAACTCGCGCTGATAGTCGACATAGTTCCTACTTTATCTACCGCTTGCTACCAGCGCGAGTTCTGATTGGTTTTCTGTCAGATGTGAATTTTCCATAAAGGCGGTAATCACTGAACAATTGCACATCCGTTGTGTTTTCTGAACCTATCTATTGGTAGGCTTGAATGCGAAGGTTTGTTCGTTCGCTGCGTGAAGTCCCCAAAATCAAATCAGATTTGCTCGTCTCTCTCACTCTCGCATACCGATGAGTTTATGCTTACGTTTACAATTGCGGCAAGTGGTATGCCAAAATCGTTATTGTTGCTGTGTCGGCTATCGTAAGTAGCCGAAAGCAATTATACGAAAAGAAAAGTATCATTTACGTAAAACTAAGATAGATCTATATGCGGAAAACATAACATGATAAAATAGTCGAGATGCGGGGAACTTGTGTTATTTACAGCATAATTTGCATCTTGATATCTATTACATATGCACACGATTTTCGGAATTTCGATGATACAGTTATATTTAAAATCAATTGGCCCGGAAAGAGCAACACAGAGTTGTTAGTAAGTGTGGCGACGAATTATTTTGTATTGTTTAATCGGACAGCTGCTTTTGCAATTGACAGCATTGTATAACAGCTGTCTACTGAGATACTGTCTACGAAGATACATATTTCTTCTTTCGTAGGAATCTCACTCAAACGTAGAGCCATATTTCATAACTACAGCGAATAATGAACGATATAAGTGCATAATTCCCGATACAATAGAACAAGAAAATGATTACAGTGAGTCGTACATCGGGCCAAATCCAATACAACTTTTGCAACCGATATTTGCCCAAAACAGTTGCTCTTACAGGGTATATACTTTTAGTTTACTATAACTTTTTGACTTCGTCTTCATTACAATAGACATTTTTATTGATAAATATATTATCATTTACTGTGTAATTTTCCTCTTCAAATTTATCATTGTGTGACAGCTGGAGTCATATTGGACCTATGAATTATGCCACGGTCGATATGTTCGGCAATACCACGAAGACAGAGAAGGAAAGAAACTCAAAATGCAAGAGTATTATCTTGGTACCCTGGATAAAGCACAAAAGATGAAGCTTTCTGCAGCTTATGACGAACAGGCGAAGAATCCTAATAGGAAATTAAATATACCAATTAAGAAAATTGATGGAATTAATATGCCGTACGTTGAAGTTGAAATGACCGATGGGACAATTTGCGATTTGAATAATAAACCAAGAAGTATCAAAGTGTTATATATCTGTTATAAACATGGAAAGCATGATGTGTATTCACTCAAGGAAACTGTGTCTTGCGAGTACGAAGCGATAATACTTTCACCGGTACTATGTACTCATCCAGATTACAAACCTCAAGACACGGGAGAAAATGAAATCACGTGTTTACCTGTTGGCAATGCACCTAAGAAGCCAAAATCACTTATGTCAATGGAATTAGAAAGTCTAAAAATGCGACATCAACAAACGAGGGTAAACTTATAGAAGCTACTTATCTTCAAGTCTCTTCTTAATTTATCCTTGTATTTAATATTTATATTTAATATTTAATTTTTAATCTATCTTGTTTAAGCTTTTACTTTTATGAATCGATGTTAAAATTTTTTTGCTTGTTTAACACCCTGTATATTGTTCATTTAGATTTGTTCATTTAGTGTAATTATTTTCAAAATTTTTATCGTTTTAAAGCATTCTATTCTAATGTATTCTGTTCTAATGTATTAGTAGCGCATGTTATGTTGCACAATTAAACATGACAACATGATTGTGTCTTTTGGAAATCTCATAAAGTAATAGAAACCTGCTTCTATCACTGGTATATTTATTATTTGGAATTATTCTTTGGTGCATTCCTTAGAACTTTTCTTTTTAGGCACCGACGAATGTATAATTTCTTTTTCTCATTCCAGTTTGTTTACTATTTATTTACTGCCTTAATTATTTTTCACACAGGATGAGAAGCAGCAGAAAGTGTATGCAATTATCCATGTAGATAAGGAGGGCCAGGTTAGAATATTTTGCATATATAGGAAACAAAATTAACGCTTGTGGCGATCATTATCAAGTATCATTGCTTGTACAATTATCTTTCCATTCTGTCCCTTCTTTATCTACATATTTGAACGCTTCACCCATTACTGTTTTATCGATGTTAATATTGTTAATACAAAATTGAATTAACGAGTCTATTATGCATTACAAGTAGAGACTTTGTAAGGACTAGCAAAGGTTCCTGTGCGAGGCTTACGTTGGCTTCAATTTAAAAAATACTCGATCTGTAGCTGAAAAAAAGACTAACTCATTTTTTAAGTTGAAAACCTGATTCCTTTCATAGTAGGTTCCTTCCGACTCGACATATTTGTTCCGCCGAAATATTGATCCTTCTACCGCCGAAAGCATTTATCACAATCACTTTTCGTGATCGCTAATTAGTGTTTCATCGCGTTGGTTTTGATTTTCTCCGTGTCTTCACCTCGTACTCTTTGACATCTTCAGTTTGGGTAACAGCTAGAAGTCACTAGAGTCTCAGATTTGAAGATACGGAATCAGAATCTTTCTTTGTAAATTATAAATTATACGCTTGTGTGACTTTCTTTATTGGATCTATTGTAATTGGTTACAGGATGGTGAGCCGAGGGTAAGAGTTGAGATACATCCGTTGGATGTTACAGACAAGCACGGCAATATTGATGAATCTATCAACGCGTTGACTGATCAGAGTATCAGTCCTGCCGAAGTTAGCCCCATACAGAATTTCCTCAGTGGGAAAAACTGCCTGCACGGGGCAAGTACTTCGTGGTTATAGTTTGTTTTATTTCGATCAGTGACTGCATCGTAGCACTAACGGTTTCGATGCGTTATTAGGGCAACAGTTGGTGGAAGTATGAGTTCTGCTACGGACGTTCCGTCGCCCAGTATCACATAGAAAAGGACGGTACAAAGACGATTATTAATCTTGGTAGATTCGACAAAGAGAAACATTTGGAGTGGATAGCTACGCATCCGCACAAAAAACCCAAGTCGCTAGAGTTAAGGAAACATCTCTCACACTTTTACAGCGATGGCAGTAACTGTGATAAGACTGGAACTCCCAGGCAAACTGAAGTAAGCGTAGTCGTTTTGAGTCGCAAAGATACCATTGATTTGAAAGCAGATAACTTGATTTTTATTTCCAACTTTGATACACTTTGGTTGGCTCATACGAAGTGTCACAAGAAGAAAACATATTTTTATATATTTCCCGAATCATCTCTGTTCCCGTATATTTTAGGTAAAACTGAAATGCGTGGAGAACCACACGGCGAGCCCATCTAGTGTATCATTATTTTTGTTGGAACCAAAAACTTGTGAATACGTTCTAGGAGTTGAATCACCATTGATCTGTGATATATTGGAATATGCCGATGAAAATGGACTTCTGAGTGAGAAATTCGAAGCGAATTTCGATAAATTGAAATCTACAGCTTCGCATGCGGAGCAAGACAGTTTATATGAACGAATAGTTAACGAGGAAGATTAGAACGCGATTATATCCCTTTTTTAATTAATTAAAAGTGATTAAAGTTGTTATTAATTGTTTAGTATATCACCTATAAAAACTTTTCACACATCATTTATTCATACGTTACTTATTGAATATATATTCAGAGAAACTATTGTATAAAATTGACTAATAATCTACATTATAAACATACAAGAAAATCACAGCTTTCGTTACCAAAATATCACTGATGAAACAGTTTATATTTTATGCAAACCATTAACATTTTATAAACGATCAAGTTTTCATACAGGATGCCCTACCACAGGAGAATCCTGTAGTTTCCCTATTTTTGTCGATTATTTTCAAAACTCAAAATACAATTCTCTATTAAATATAAGAAAAAATATACACAGAGGCGAATTCGATAGAATTCTTTGGATGAAAAATTACTCAAACTTATGAAATTTCTGATAAAGATATCGATTCCTTTTTACACAGAAAATATTCCTAACGAGAACACGGTCAGATTATTTAGTTATTGGATAGATATTCTGATTGCACGTGGAATTAATGGACATTGATTTCAATTTTTAGTTCCCGATCTTTTCTCCTTTATTCGGCACAATTGATTCATCTCAAATCGTGGTATCAAAAACTTCGATACAATAGTTTGCTCTCATTTAGATTGTTTTATTTCCGAATACAAATTCATCGCCATCTTCGGAGATGTTATTCCGCAGAACTGTAACTGATAAGTAACTAATAAAAAATAGCCGCGACCCATACCGAGTCTATGGTTGTCGGCATAGAATAGCGTGTATGGGACACGGGCCAGTTTTCGTCTAGCGATTATTATACGAGAATTATACGATGGCCCTTTAATCGAATGACAACGAGCTCGATATGCCCTAACAATGCCGAGTGTGTAATGCCAGGAATTCAGCTGCCGGTCTCCCCTATTAGAATATTATCGCTCGACAATCAACGTGTTACGATACTCATATTTTAAGAATTCAGAAATGAAACTCGCCTGATCCATATAAGATTTCATCCGCCGATGAACTACGAATCCAAATGACGCACGTTACATATTAACCAAATATGTCAGTCTATTTCACACGGATTAAATGTATCACTGATAAATATATCGACACGCTCGCTAAGCGTGATATACGTGTATGTAAAATTTTCCCATCCGATTCTAATACCGTCCCGGCCGAGAGATGCGCGCGATATTATTTCGAACATCGCGTGTCGATAGATTTATCGGTTCTCGACGGTTTCGTAAAAATGCTGGAACTTTCCGAAGAGAATTACAAAATGTTTCCTGACATATTGTTACACACATAGTAAAGAGAGAGAGAGAGAGAGAGAGAGAGCGATTAGGAATCGCCATTATCGGAGGAATCCTCCTCCGCCTCTCGCAGCCATATTGCGAAAGACTTAACGGCGTCCCTAACTTTCTTTCGGCGCACGTCCAGGTCCTCGACCTCGGACTCGTACCATTCCAAGATCTTTTCCTCCGACAATATGTCACAATCGTAGAAGTCGTGCAAAAGGAACAACGTACACGGCAGCGTTTCGTCGGTCGTGCTTGCAACGTCCTCTATCGCGTGCAGGCAGTCATCCTGTGCGTCCGTGTTCTTAACGTAATTCCGAATGATCGGCTTGAAGTAAGATATAACAGCTTTCAAGTGCTTCTGGTAGCTCTTATTGCTGACCGGTTCATTGATCTCGGCGAGATAATGCAACGGCAGAAGCAGGATCCCTTTGACGACGTTGTACGTCACCTCACGGACAGAGACGTTGTAAGCGTATCGCGACGAATTGATCTCGAGGATCAAGTGTTCGCATTTCAACTTGTCCTGATAGCCGCGTAACAAACTGTCAATCACCTCGGACAGAAACATATTCGTGTCGTCCACCGGGTTGCAACACTCGGTGCTCGACGACTCGGTCGAACTGTCGTCACTCTCGACCCCTACGTTGCTCTTGAAATAGTAAAAGCCCTCTTTGCCATTCAGCCCCGACAGCGTGGTGCTTAATTCACCGGGAGATTCGACAAAGGCATCGGCGTACTTGCTGTTAGCCTCGACCTCAATCTCGGGGCACAGTATACATTCGTCTATCTTACTGTCATTTCTGACCACGCAATTCGGAAACAGAATACTGTTCGTGACGGTACAGTTGTCTTCGATCTTGACATTCGGGAAGACGTAACTGTCACATAAAAGAACGTTACTGCCTATAACGCAATTATTCATGATTACAGACGTATTAACCGTGGTGTGGTCTCCCAACGTACTATTCTGTCCTATGAAGCATTTCTGCTCCAGAAGACAGCCTTTAGAAAGAATGGCGCTTTTGTGTTTGTACGAGCTATTCAGCGGGCTGTATACAATGTCCGTTGCGGAGAGAAGACAGTCCGGTGTGAGAGGGTAACTGTACCTGCCCATGACGTTCTTAGTTAGCAAATGATAAATCTTCCACGAGGGTATCGCTAAAGCGTAGTCTTCCGGGTTTAATTCTTCGTAATAGATACTCGAGTCCAAAACATCGTCACTCACCACTCCTCGGATGAAATCATCCATAGTCTAAAAATATGAGAATAACATAAATTCGACGTTCTTCAATTACACATGCACGACATTGACGCGTGAGAAAGATAATTGCTTGAAACTCGATGTTTCGCAAGCAAATTGGCCGTCATACCTGAAAGTCAAAATTGTCAGCGAAGAGTGACAGGACAGACGGCGAGCACATGTATACGTGCGTGTCCAGGAAAGACGTACTGACTTGTACCTCGTCGTGATTTAGGAACCAGCTAATCTTCATCTTCACCTTCTTCTCATGGTTCTTCAGTTTCTCATAATGCAGAATCCTATCGTCGGTCTTGTTGGAAACAACCAATGTTGTCTCCTCATCGAGGAGGGTGTTCTTGGTGGGGCCAACGTTACGCAGTACCATAGTCATAACCGCCCCTTTGTCCTTCTCAGTTTTAGAACGATGCAAGTCGAATAAATTTCGAAGATTTGTATTCGTGAATGCGTTCCCGCGAAGCAATATGAAGTTTCCTCTGAGGCAGCCTTTCCCATAGATATCTCTCAGAGCATCTCCGAGACATCTGCAGTCATCCGAGACAATCAGAGAGATTGCGATACGGTGGAACTTCTTCTTCGCATGTTCCACATATTCCTTCAGCGAGTCCACGTGACTGCTGCAATAGAGAAATATCTCTTCGACCTTCGACCTTTCCAGGGTCTCCATCATGTAATCAAGGAGCGGTCTGCTTATCACAGGCATCAAGATACTCGGGTACAATTTTTGCAAAGGAGTCATGCTCGTCGTGAAGTCGTCTGTGAGAACGACAGCTTGCAGGGGATCCTTCTTGCACACTTTCGAATCCATCGTTCTAGAAGGTGTGATCGATGACCACGCACAATTGCGACTCGATAATTCCCCTCTTCGTCAATATTTACAGGACAGTGCAAACCTGTGAAAGAAGCGACGTTACAGGACAAGGTTATAAAGGTTAAGCGGATTCGATTCATTTGTGTGTCGAAACTTACACGGATGATCTAGGCTTGCACCATATGTAGTTAGGAAACACTTTCCCTGATTATAAGCAGATATTTTATATAAATTCGGTAACGAACTCGACAACGTGGTCCGTCCTAGGATCTACGACGAACAGGAGTGAGATAGACCGCGGTCACACGTGTCTCACGTCAATAACAAGTTAGGTTGGATTAGGTAATGGAGGGGGTAAAAGAAAGAACAGAAATGTTCTGGAATAGTTGTTGGGTCGGTGTACGCATGCTCGATGAAATATTTACTCTATCATCAATATTGCCAGATCAGCCATTTTCAAATCTGAGCAAGATCTGATTTATTAATTATTTTTTATCCAGCTACCAAAAATGTACTTTAGCTACTTAACCATTTATTTGGATATTTTTAGAAAATCGACGAATAGCTAGGTAGCTTGTTTAACGATTTTTTAACGAATCTAAAATATCGCCTACTGAGGAATTCTAAAAATTTGTTTTCTTGGCTCGCGCGCATGCCTGCACCAGGGCGTACACACACTTTCTACTTTTAGCTTATATTCTGGCTTATTTACACGGGCATACAGCTGATTTTAAAGTTTCGCGTTGGCAACACTGGTTCACTGCGCAAGGCAGTGTATCGTTAGAATCTGCGCGACGCGAAACCCTTTCCAAGCCTTCCCACTTCGGCCCACGATTTTCCATTTCAATCATGTAAGTTCCCTACTCGTGTCTATTTATGTTTGCGATATGAAAACAGGGAATCATCGGAGATTACATATACATGTTTGATATTTCAGGCTTACGCGACGCGGAGAAACGCTTTGGAATCCGGCGGAGTCTGGATTCCGGCTTGGCGCCGCGTCCTTCGTGGATTTGTTTGTTGTTTCGTGGGCACTCGACTTCGCTTCTGCGGGGAAGGGAACAATCTGAAGCTGTTACTCGTGCTGTTAGTCAGAAGGAAATATCGGTGAGCACCTAAAAGCCAAAAACTACAACATCTTTCACGCGTCTTTCTTTCCTCCTCTCTCTTTTTCTCTCCTTCTTCCTCTCCTTCTACGCGACTTTTGCGTAAATTGAGATGAGATGCGAACGTCTAGAGTAATATGAGATGATAAATAACAGAATTAATATGCCTTATCATAAGCTGACCATCCAGTTATTTGCGTGGGATGGTCGGAAAAGTCGGCAGACGGCACTCTGCAGTTATTTCGAATCGTCGGTATTCCAACGGCATTAGGTTAGTTAATAAATTCGGTCAACGTACGATAGATGGCGCCACGCGATACGGATATCGAACCGCGATACTCGCGTTCTTCTTCACATATTTTCATTTTTTTAAATATTTTTTTTTATTACTTAATTACTCATTAGAAGAATTTTTATATTATTTAAATATCTTTTTATCCATACGCAGTGAGCAATTTTGCGTTATTTTAACATGAGGAATGTTTTAAAAAATACACAAATACATATTAAGAGGTACACAAAATTACAACAAACATATTCTCATTATCAACATATGTTACACAAGGCGAATGTGAACATTATATTTGTGTATTTTTCAACACATTCCCCGTGTCAAAATAATACGAAATTTCGCACTGAAATTTCGTTCCCAACACAAGATTTTCCGTTATGTAGTACAACTCCTGCATAGTTTAACGCGTTACTGCATAAACGACGCGTTCGTTTGCGAACATTTATTATCTTCTCTCGCTTTTTGAGCGGCAAAGCTGTGTTCCAGCATCATTACGGTGCAATGAATTCAGATGATAATATTGATAATGTCCTACCGTCAGTTTATTGGCTGAAGGATCATACGAAATTCAAATAATCTAAGACGTCCCGAATATTCGTATTCAAACGCTCGAATCGCTGGCGATATCGCGATTATTTCTGGACCTCTCGTGAAGCTGCGTGAAGATATCTCTTTAGTCGGTCGGTGAAATTACTTAAAATAAAGTCTCTCGGTCAGAAATGAGACTATCTTCGTCCCTCACCGAGTCGGATCGGCATTATTCGAGAGATGGCGCGAGGTTTCGCGAAACGCGCTGTCGTCCGACCTGTGACATTTCTCAATCCATTTTAATTGAACGAATCCGCGGGACCGCAAATTTGATTCTCGCTTTTATCAGGGGGAGAGGAGGGGAGGGAGGCGTCGCAGAAAAGAAGCGGAGCAATTCGGAAGGGAAACGGGGGAGAAAAGCGGAACAAAGAGAAGCGGAGGACATTTTATTTAAAATCCAACCGCGCCAGCGACGTGCGTGCACGTCGATTCCGGTATATTCGGCGAAACGGTTTTCCCATATTTCACGTTATTTACATTATTAACGGACGGTGTAACGCGCGGTAGTCACGCATCGAGAGCGCGGAATGGAGTACCGAACGATCATTTACGCGGTACCTCAATTAAGGTACGTAATGGTCGCGATATGCTTGTGTGTTTGCTTACGATGTTTGGCTTTACGCGTCACGTGGAAATGCATAGTTGTACAACGTTTGCGCTGTCGTGTCGCGGCATTTTTCCGTGTGATCAACACACATCGAGAGAGAGAGAGAGAGAAAGAGAGAGAGAGAGAGAGGGGGGAGCGTTGAACGAACAGAGCGTCGTGTGATTAGTGACGTCGTTTTTTTTTTTCAATCGCGTTCGGAGTGAAGGACAGAATCGGGTAAAAGATAATTGTCGGCTCGATCGTTGTGCCCGACACGATAGGTCCATTTTGCGCCGATATTTCGTGACACACAATGGCGATATTGTGGTACGGCTCGAATTTTATTATGTTAAGTCGCACGTTCGCTCGTGCGACACGCTCGATTCTCACGGCAGGCTGGCGTCGCACAGAGGTGCGGCGCATCAATCGATCTTTTACACGCGTCGTCTTCCTTGTACACGATAGAGAGAAGAAAAAAAAAGCATATACGTACCGCGTTATATAAAACTGTTCAAGTGTCGCATATCACGGTCTGCGGGAGAGAATATTTTTTTTTTAATTTAACGCCACAATGAACACCCGGTGATAAAATAGTTGTCGTGTTCTGTGCGGTCGCGCAGTTTGGTATTTATAAAAATAGTTGCGCGACACGAGATAATCTCTCGACGATTTTGCGACCGTATAAACGAGAGATTGTTCGCATCATTTCGCGCTGCGTTCGCATCAAACGGAATGTGAATCCTGCGCAATCAGGATCGGTTTCTTCGAAAAAATCTCGGAAAAAGCTCCCTTCCCGATTTTCGCCGTCTCGTCCTCACAATGATCCCCTACTGAGAGCTCTACCCAAATCTCCCTGCGTGTATCTCATTTCGTCCGATACAATCGAATCGTCATCGTTCGAGACGACTTCCCTCCGCGTATCCCAGGTAACACTAAGACGTCCCGAGATCGTCCCGATGACGCGCGCTACTCGAAAGTGCGCTCTTACGTGTTCCCAAAGTTCGGTCCGCGCTAGAGGAAGGGGGGGGGGAGCTTTAGTATCGCAATTATATCGGGGTGGGCCGGAGATTGAGTCGGGGCTCATAACTCTCGTCGGTCGTAACGTTCAGCTGCAGGCCGTTCGTTCGGCCGTGCCTGCATTTCATAGGCCGCCAGATGTTACGCGCCTACATATCAGCGGCCCGCCACCACTTCACGTACGCGCGGTACGTACGTATTCATTACTAAATTACAAGCAATGCGCGCGAGAGAGACAGAGAGGAGGAGAGAGAGCCGAGCGTCCATCCGCGGCGACGCGACGCGACGCGTCGCTGTGCGGAACAGAGATGGGCGCGCGCGTTTCAGCCGCGAATCGCCGATGGCACGTAAAACAACGCGATGCAACGGCCGAGCTGTTTGCTCACGCACGCACGCAGCGGCCTGCGACATTATGTAAACCGACGGCCGCATTATGTAAGATCGCTCCCGCGCGCGCTCCTCTTAACGTTTCCATTAGACGAATTAACGTAGCAATGAATAAGTGATGAAGCTCGGGGCGGGCGCGGCGGCCGCGATGTGGGGCTCGCGTGGATGAGATGCAACGTATCGTTCGGCGATCGAAGCGCTTCCCGCTTCTAAATCACGCGAGCACGCGTGGGCGCACGGATGGGTACACACGTGTCGAGGAAAACCTCTCAATCGGGGAAACGTTGTTACAGCCGCCGCGTATTTTCAGCCGCGCCGAAATCGCGCCGGCGGTGTTCTCGCCGACATCGCGAATCCGACCGATGATATGCATTCGATTACGAACATCGCCACTCGCGCTGTCAGAACCGACGAAAATCTTGCGAATCGGATTTATTTTAGGCTCTTCCGCGGGGATGGAGGAGTGCTCAAATCGGCCTCCGAGTTAGCGTCCATCGGGGATTCGCCGACGCGTTTCAGTTCGTTTCCCCCGGGCCTGAAACTGCCTGAAATATCAGGTTCGTCGGCAGTCCTTCCGCGTGTTTCTTCGAATTCCCGCGCCCACCCCCGAGCCACGGTCATTCTTTCAGTCTCAGACCCGGCAAATAGTAATTAATCCTCTTCCTCTTAATTCTCCCACACACCGTAGTTCGCCGTAGGAACCACCATACTAATCAGATCATCGGCCAATTATTCTCAGCCGGTTCTCCGCTCTATACGGCGAAACGAGAAAATTACTCGCGCCCCCGAATTAATTCGAGCGGACGCGCGATGATCGCACTTTCCGCTCGCGGGCGAATCGCGAGGGGGGATGAGTAGGTGGCGGCGGGGCTCAAAACGCGGGTTTGTTTCGAACAGATATAAGCGCAGGCAGGGGGAGAACGGAGGGGGGACAGCGCGGGGGGTGGTTTCTAAGGGGTTACATTGTCTGAGGAAGGCGAACACTATTTGCCGGCAAAGTAGATTAGGTCGGTATTGATAGAGACGGAACGGCGGAAAGAGAGAGGAAGTAATAGACCGATAAGGGTTGAAGGAGCTTGGACGACGAGGGGGCGGGCGGCGGAGGAGACGGAAGAGGAACGAGGGAAGCAGGGAGGATAGATGAAGGTGGGTTCTCTGAGACGGCCAATATAGGATGGGATATAGCAATAGAGTTTCGCTTACGAGGTATAACCGCGTTAGATGATGCCCTTTGTTGTATCAGTGCGCCGAGACGCAATTGCCTTAAGTTCTGATCTCACGAGATGTCGGGATGCTGGATGGCGGTCCGGCAGGTAGGATGCCGGGCTCCGTCTAGGAGCGTCCTTTTCCTTTTCTCCCGCACTCCCTTTTTTCTCTTCCTTATCGAATTTTACGTACCACACTCGATCTCGTCCTCGGCCGACCACGACGGTCCCGGGCGCTTCGGCTCGCCGTGATTTTCCGAGCCAATCTTCGCGGGTTCGGACGGATTCGCTCGTCCTAATCACCGATGCCCCGATTAATACGTGAATCGTTTTACAACAGCACAAAGGATCACGCGTCGGTGTTTAACGTATTAGATTGACGAAACACGTGGCAGTCTATATGTTAAATTTATCCGTCCGTGAATTTCGGAATGCGGTTATTCTTCTTCTTTGTATTTCGTTGTCACGAGATGACTCGCGCAAACCCGGAATTTGTCACCGTTCGAGATAAGATCACGCGGTTCTTTTTATTATTTACGCCTCTCCGCGGAATTTTTCATCACACGACATTTTTGGACGCGATTTTTCGGACTCCCTGTGTATCCATTCGCGCTTCTCTTTCGCCGTTACAGCTCGCCGAGTTGCGCTTTGTTGTCCGAGCATATTTGCGTCGCGGAACAGGGAACCGTCGAGTGTTCGGCGGTGATTGAAGGAGCGTTTCCGAATGCATTCCCCCGTTCGAATCGAACATCGGCGCGGGCTCCTCGCCGCGGATTGTTTTATCGCGCGCGAATCCGCCGGCCCCGGCATACAAAGTAACTCGCACGTCCCTTTTTTCGGCGATCGCGCGCGCATCTTCGGCCCTTTATATCTCGCTGCGTTTTTCCACCCTCCCCTGTTATCCCTCCTTCGCTCTTTTTTTTTCCCCCCTTTTTATATCGCACCGGGGCACTTACGAAGAGGTGCACGCCATCGCGCGTCCTGCCGGGGTTAATCAGAATTTTTTACGGGCCAACCCGAAACTCCGTGCAATCAACATTAAGCTTTACTGCCGGCCACTAATGCGCCGCTATTGCGATCCATCAGTACGTAGCTGCATTTTATTATGCAGCATCCGCGCCGTATCCGATCCGGTCGCCGTATCAAACCGTATTGCGTGTCCGCGGCATTGACTCCTTCCCTCGGATTTTCCGATCCGACGTTCATTATTGCACCGTGCATCACTGTACGGTGTCACTGTGCGCGTGTGTATTACGTTCTCCGAATCCGATGAATGTGACCTTTCCGCAGAAAAACATTCATATTCAAGACTCGTATTCTCGTGTACATAAGCAAGACACACGCAATCTTGTACGAAGATAAAACTTACTTTCACATGAAGAAATTCTATATAATTCCGTTAGAAATATCGTATGCTTGTTATTCAAGAATAATGTTTGCGAATCGAGAGGAAAAATATCGGTGGGGAAGGACGATATCCTCGAACTAAGAATTGCATCAATTTGAAGATATTATTCTTTGTATCTAATAATTTTTCTTCCAATTCATGAACATTATTCTTGAATAACAAGAATATATTTCCCGTGAAAATATATAGAATTTCTTCATGAAAGAGCAAACTCTATCTTCATGCAAGATTACACATTTTTATTTATATATGAGAATGTGAGTCTTAAATTGATATTCATTTTATTTCTGTGGATACGAAAAATTACCAAGATAGAACTTTCATGGCTGTCACGACGCGAGACACAAAGAACATTTCGGATATACTTTTTTTTTTTATTACAATTATGAAGCAGATATACTATATCTAATTAATCATCAAATTTGTCATACAGTAATATATATTGTGTATACATAATGTATATAATAAATATTGTATACATAATGCAAATTTCTCGTTTCATTGATATAGCAAAAAATTGACTAGAAGTCACTCTCAGATTTTCATATCGCATTTTACATGACATATTGTTTCGAATAAATTTTCATAATTTTTCTTTTTACTTCTCCTTTATCATTTTACACGATGAATACGAGTGCCGTATGAACTTATCTCGTATCCTCATAAGGAACGCGATCTTGACAAATCGACTAGCGAAGTTGCTACTAAATTTACGTACACCTGTCTATGTCGGGATAACCGCGGATTTCATGCATGCGCACCGAAGATTAAGATTTTCCATTTGGAATAAATTCCCCGTCCCTCCTCTGTCTATCCATCGGCAAACGTAAACTCGTTTCTAGCCGCTTGCCCGACATTACATCCCTTTTTGTCGCTTGCACATACGAAAGTTACGTATTTTTTTCTCGAGAATTCGAACGAAAGAAGCGCCGGCGGTCGGTGGTGCGCGCCGCCGCCCTTCCCTCACGGAGGACTTCGCCAGGGAGCGAGAAGAGAGGGACGAAGGTCGGAGGGTAGGGGAAGGGGGAGGGAGTGCGGCGTAGGAGCGTATAATACATAATGTTCTTGCCGCCCCTTAGAATGTACAAGGTTTCGGTTCGTACATCCATCTCCCGCGTCATAAGCACGCCGACTAAAACATCGTCGATTTTTCTTGCATAGGTGTTACGTGTTTTTGATAAATGGCTACCCGCGCGATCCCTCTCTCTCTCTCTCTTTCTCTCATATTCTCTTTCCCTCTCTCTCTCTCTCTCTCTCTCTCACTCCCCTTCTTTCCCTCTTTCCCGCCCCTCATTGACGTCATTGTAACGCATTAACTTCCGCAATTGCATTTCGAAACCGCGTAGTGAAAATATTTTGTATTTGTGTTAAAATCGGTCCTTGTTAAAATGTTTGTGTTAAATTTTTAACATTGTGTTAATTTAACATGTTTATGTTATCGCAACATTTTATTGTGTCGATATTCAACATGTATAAATGTTAACACATTTTATACTTCAATGTCCATCGATGTATTAATTTCGTGTTAATTTTGGGCATAATACTCGTGTTACTTTTCAACACGTTCATCTTGTGTTGAATCAACACGAAAAATTTGAGTAAACCGTTTGGAATATGTGAAATGTGTTAAATTTAACAGAAATTTTTTATACGATATATACGTCGTTTTAACGTTCCTTCTTAATTTCGTTTGATTACGGGATCCTTTTTCCATCGCTTCACCTGGCAAAGTACATTGTTAGCTTGCCATTCTGATTTTACGCTGTAAACTATGCGGAAGCTCAAGAGATGAAATTTATAATAAAGCAGGATGCGTTTGGAATTAAGCGGGGAATCGAATCTCGTCACTCGCTAACGGCATTGTGTCTTAATTTTTAATAATAATATATTTAATAATAATATTCCGTGATGAAATTATTCGTCAACTTTTCCCTACTTTTATGCGCGGAAAAGAAGATAGATTTTTGTGAAGAGTGCACATTCTTGAGGCATAGACACGATTGCGATTTTGTCGCTTGATTAAGAGCACTATGTTTCAGATATATAGTCTTTTTATTGGCTATCGATTCATAATAATACGCCTATTTTGCACGGCACGGGCGTTATCGATCATTCGTTTTACGAGCAATAGGACTTGATGATCGCGCCAGGAGGCTAACTCGGGCAAGGGTATCGGCAGGATGAGCAAATGACCGGCGCAGCACGCGATCTTCTATTACTTACCGCGTTAATTGATATTGATGTGACGTAGTCCCTTTCGAGAAAGCTGATCGATATTAATGCGACACACCTTTCGGGATTAACGAAGAAATGACGTCGCCGGTTTTCCGATTAAAACATGCTCTTCAATATCGTCCTGTTCGTTGATCAATGTAACTTGCGGATGTATAAATCTTATGAAATACTTGAAAAAAATAATATTTACTTGATATATATGATATATATATATATATATATATATATATATATTTTTTTTTTTTTTTTTATTTCGTTNAGGCGTTCCAAGCGATAACCATTGGTACAGACGCAATTTCTGTCGGATACTTTTTTCTCCTTCCCTCGTTTCAAAGTTGTTCAAGGGTATTTCAAGGAAATATTCGAGTTGATAATAATCATCTCCTCATCCTGCATATCCTTTTGGCTGACGCGCTTTTACACGCGTTCCTGCGGATAATTAAATCAGGCGTTTCAAGCTTAAACGAACCGTTCCGAGCGGAAGGAAATTTTAAGAGGGTTTCAGAAGTAGGTTTCCTTCATTCCTTCGTGAAGTAAGAAATATTTGATTCGCGCGGTTTTCATCCGATTCTTTGCGAGTGCGATTAGCGAAGGTGAGAAAGGTGGGACAAAGGGACAAAAGGCGAAGAGGCGGAAGGGACTTATCAAGCGCATCTCGCCTTGTTCCTGGCAATTAGTCATGATCGACGTCATGCGCCGAGTGTTTCCAAAGTCCATCGCGACTAATTGCTGCGAAGGCGACAGCCACGAAGTAGCCATCGGAAATTTGTCAATTGCAGGTAACTTCGGCTCGTTCCTCGCGCAGTTTCCTCGCAGATGTTCCTGATAGGCCAAAGTTACGGGCTACGCTTGCGGAGCACCTTACTTCGACGGCCGTTCCCTTGTACACCAATTTCTTTCTCCCCTCCGTTCCCCCCTCCGCCACCCCTGCACCGTCTCCGCCGTTCTCCTCCACCTCCTCCTCTGAGTCACCTCCGTCATTTTCTTTGTTTTGTTCCGTTGCCGAATGTCGCGATCATAAAATCGATACGGTATACTTACGGCCGAATCCGAGGGGAATTCAAATATAGATTTGGAATTCGCGTCCAAGAGAAAAAGAGAGAGAGAGAGAGAGAGAAAGCGTGGTGGAGAATTACGTGACGCGCGAATTCTCCGTGGAAATTCCGAAATGTCGGGAGATCAGATTATTAGAGGGAATTCCGGATGCGCGTCGAATTCGGCGGGGGACAAACAAACGTTGAAAAAGGCATTACTGTTGAACTTGTTAAACCGACGGCGGGGAACAGGAACTCATTAAGTGTATTGCTACATGGGGGAAACTACTCCGAAGATGACGGGAACCATTAGCAAGTAACTAATTGAGGGTTTCGGAGGTAAAACCCGGTAAACTCTAGCAACTGACATTTATGCAAATGTCAGTTACCTGATTTTACGTTCGAACCCCTTAATTAAACACAGTTGTGTCAGATGGACATTCCAAGAACTTGGCCGAGAGGCCAAGAGTTGAAGTCGTATATAAATGTTTATATGCTGTTTCCCAGATTACCGGAATTCTTCCAAGTTTATTTATCGGTCGTGGCTGTGTGATTTAATATCGTAGGAGATTTACTCGTATCCTTCTTATTGCTCACGATCCATCACAATGTATTTACAGGATGAGGTGTGTAAAGCGCGACAGGTGAATGTCTCCGAAAATAGACTCCGACGACGGAACGAAATTTTATCGGGCAAAGTTTAATTATTTTGAGGGTTTCTCTTTTTCGATATGTCTATTTCTTTCTATATGAATGCATCAAGAAAATTGGATTCGTCTCAGTATATACTTGATAATTATTGTGTATATTCAATAACATATAGTTTAATTTGATATATCTATATATATATATATTACTATCATTAGTTTGATCCAATAAGATAGCTGGTTTTCTGGTGGCATCCAGTCTACAGAGACGATAAATAAAAATTAGTAATAAACCTAATAGATGTAAATAATTTATGAAATTGCAAAAATCCACGATTTTATCATTTTATCGTCCTGTGAGACCTATAACGTTATTTCAGTGTCAAGATAGCGAGTGTTACTCAAGGTTAATGCATTTATATAGACGAAAGGACTATATCCAAAAGCTCCTTTAACCCTTTGACTGCATATGACGTCGTAGAAAAGTACTTCTCTGTTGCGTGCGCCATATATTTCTGTCGTTCTTTATTTGTGTTCGACTATATACGGCGCGCCGCTGCGACGCGGTGGCTACAAAAACTCACCATAAATATTAAGTATTATTTACCCCACTTGTCTTATTAAAACTTATGCACGTAATACTCCGTCATGCTCAAGATGAATTATCTTAGTATCACACGGTGAAATCTTGGCTTGGCGAATCGACCGCGAGCACTTTTTTATTTAGCGCGTCGCAGTCAAAGGATTAAAACTAAAGAGCCTCTACGAGAGAAGTGCTAACAGGGTCACGTGATCAGCTATTCTATGATTGGCTAACACAATTCTGCTTCTGTTCCTGCTTGTACGGATACAATGGTGTGTTTGTGTTCGAAAGCGTTTGTGTTAGAAAGCGGTGAGAGTTGGAGAAGCAGTAGCTGCTGTGTGATTGGCTGGCATGACAGAGTGCATGATTCACATGACCCTGTTGGTGCCTTTCTTTTATCAGAGGCTTTCTGCTTAAAACAGTTTGACTTGGCCTGATGAAATTCTTTCCCGTCGTCATTATTTCTGGAAACATTTATCTGCCGCGTTTTATGCGCCTTATCTTGCATAGAGAGAGGATGCTTTCTCCCTCTCTCCTCTCTCTGCCAGCACTACCTACTAAACCGGCCATTGTTGGGCTCGATATATCTTTTCTAAGCAAGAAAGAGTTCTCGAATTATCTTGAAAAATATTCCACTCGGTAAACGCACTTACTAACGAGGTTGCTGGACGACGGAAAATGATAAATCATTCATGGAACTAACTTTCTCACGTCGCTTTTACAATTATCCCCGAATCTATAAATTTCTCGCACCTCCGTGCACACACACACCCACACACATCGCGAGTATCGTAGCTCCTGTCCACGGGCAGTCGGTTTTAAAACGGTTTCAAGTCCTTTGAAAAAGCTTCTCTCGAACCTTATTGGGGAAGCGGCCGGACGCGGTCCGGCCGGTGGCGTTTCGCTATTTTCTGAGACCCCTCACGCGCTGCGCGTCGCAACGCGTCGCGTTGCGTCGCGTTGTCAGCCGGATCTCGCGCGTCGTCCGCGTGACGTGGCACGTATACGCGAGCGTCGGAGGCGTCGAGACGCCGCCGGAAAAGGGGCGTCCGCGGCTTTATGTTCCCGTTGGGAATTCCGTTCTCATGTCTCACAGCGTTTCGTTTCACGTCGACGTCGCCGCGCTCTAGTACGTGAAACTACCCGCCCAACCGCCCAACGCGCGCGCGTGCATGTGTGTTTTCATGGACACATAAACACACTCACACACAGACACACATGTGCCCGCACCTTCAAAGCCTGAGCGCTGTCAGGCTGGACACGAAACTTTGCCGGATCGTTTGGCGTGATCCATGCGAGTCACGTGATACGCGATACGCGTGTCAGGATCGCGAGGTGATCGCGTGCGCAGATGAATTAGCAGATTGTTGTTGCGATTTAGCGTTATGTAATTAGCGCCGCGGCCACGGGGCGCGCGTTTAGCGAATCGCCTCGAAATTGAATGTTAACAATATTCAAATTCGTGGCGACTTAATTTGAGAGCGTAATATTCGCGGGGCGGTTTCGATCGGCGGTCGAATTGGCCGGTCCGTGCGAGTCCTCTCACCGAGCTGCAGTGGTCAAGATGTAATTTAACTCCGCACTCTCTCTCTCTTTCTCTTTCTCTCCGCCCGGCCGATGCGCACAATGTGCGTGGAAGGATGTTTCCGGGATCTCTCACCGATGGCCGATCGTTATTCGATGAATAAGCATGGAACTCCGCGGCGAATCTCGGAGAATATTCGTTGACCCGCATTTAAGCCCCCCGCGAGGATTTATAGTCCATGATTAATCTTCGATTCGGCGAAACGCCGGTCCATGAATCAACTTGTTCTTTTGCCTCAGATCTCAGATTGACGAATGATAGCTTCGATCGTGGGTAAGTACACGTGTGCTGAATGCGCGCCGTTGCTTGCGGCCCGCGCGGCGGCAACGTGTACACACCCGTGATACATATCGCACTTGAAAGAACCCTCGTAGTGTGACTCATTTTTCGGTAAATAATCGTTACCGTGGCTCTACCACGTTCGAGCGAGCTTCTCCGGCGAAATCTGAGTTCTCGAGAGAAAGAGAGAGAAAGAGAAATGGAGAGAAGGACGCCACCCTCGCGCGCCCTGATAAATTTCAAAATTGACAAGCCATTCACAAGCGCAACGCAAAAATCCCCCGTTACAGACACTGAGAGAAAAAAAGCGTAAAAAAAAAATATATATATATATATAATTTACCATACATAATTCTTTTCTTTAATAGAGAATTTAAATAAGAGACATTTGCGTTCATGAAAAGCTACACAGAGGGAAAGGATTCTTTGGATTTAGTATACGTGTTTGTGTGACTTGCGTTTGTTTGATATAAATAATATAATTTAATGTCAAATATCGTTTTGCTCGAATGAAAATATTGTTTCACTAGAGTAAACCATGTTGTTTGTTAGAAAAAAAAAACAATATTATTTGGAGAAGATAATATTTGGTATATCTAATAAAAAATATTTATTTCATTATATATTAAATATTGTTGTACTGGTAAATACTGGTAAAACAAAATGAAGTTCATTAATATGACAATCATTGTAATGTAATGTACACATTTTGCTGTATACGATTTCATTATGCCAAGTTAAACAATAGCACAGCATTTTGCTAATGTGGCTCTCTACTGAAATATATTTCGTATGGCCTCTTTTTCGAGATTTTTATATCAAAGTAGTTATTCGATAAGCCAATAATTCAAGTTTAGTTGACAAGTTTGTTTTGTAGAAACTGTCCTTCTGACAGTTTATATTTACTTTCTACAAGTCAACATTTACATTAAAAATTCACGGTTATACTCATTGTTGTTTCATTGTCTTCGTAAGAGAGGGTTTATTTTGAATAAATACATAAATTCGTAACGAAACTATGTTTCTTTCTTTTAAGCAGAACCGATTTTTTTATCTATTTCAGCGGGGAGCCACCTCTGCTTCTCTTCGACCCGTTATGTCGCCACACTATTTCTAAACAACGTCCTCATGAATATTTCATAACATTGAGTCTAGAATCGATCGAACGACAGTTTGACGAATACGATTGTTAAGTTTTCAATTTTCAAAATTGATTATCAACCAAGTTACTGCACACAGAATGTAAATCGGGGGCTGCGATAGCCCTTCTCTTCCACGCAGCGCGTCTCTCTAAAAAAAAAAACAAGAAAAGAGAAGAAAGCGAAGCGAAGATGAAGACAGTAATCGTACACGTGTAATCTTTCTTCCGAGAGGGGGTGAGAGTTTATCGGAGATTTGAGCACCTCCGCGTCTGAGCGTGCACGCGGACAGGAGCACCCTCGAATTTAAGGATGCTCGAACAACTGTTGCGTGCATCCTTCGCAGCTTCTTCCACGTCGTCTCTCCTTACACTCGACTGCCCGCGCAGCACGCGTCGCGCCGACCGGTTCCGCGTTCCGTTCCGTTCCGCGTTCTGGAATATGCGCGGCGAGCTCGCCGCTTAGAGAGGTCGCCGCGGGCGGGCGGGCGGGCGGACGAACTCGCGACGCGCGACGTCGCGACGCGCGAGTACCAAGCGCCGCCGCGTACTGTCAGTTCGCGTCCGTCTGCTGTCGCTGCGTCCTCGTCCCAGCTTCGTCCGCAGTGCCGGGATCGCGCGATCGAACCATCAGGACGACGAGCAACGTCACCGTCGGTGTCCCGAGTCGCTCGCGTCGAGATCTATAGATCCGCCGGGACGTTCTCGTGACCCAGGTGGTCTCGAGGTAGATTTGATTCGGCCGGGACTCTCTCGCTCTTCCCCTCCGGGATCTCGGAGAATTCGCGGGACGAAGTCGCGGGGAAAGAAACTCGCGAGAAAGAGCGAGAGACGGCGAGCTGGTGCACGCACGAAAAGCATGAGGCAGCTCCGGTAAATCCCGCTGACCTTAGACCTCGGACTCGCCGACGAGTCAACCGGGGAACACGCTCGAGGAGCGACGTTTTTTCTTCCACGCAGGATCACTGAACATTTCCTCGGGGAGTTTGAAAGACCCTTCGTCCTTCGTATCTTCAACTCACGCGCGCGCGGAGAAGCAGATCGGAAGTGCGATCTCCGGTGCGATTTGTAAACAGAACTCGCGAGGTCCTGTCGAACGGAAGGGACCGTCGCAGCCGCTCCACGTCGCGCGGATTTTTCGCCACGTGGCGGTGGAGTTTCCGGACTTTCTCCGAATTTCCGCGTGCCGTCGTGAGTTTATGGCTTCTAAAAGGGTAACCATCCCAGCTTCGTCCCGCGCTGTACCCGTAGAGTTCGGAAGAAGACCGTCCGAGTTGCAGTGTGAGGTTGATGAAGAGTGACGGACCGAATTGGTGTTTCGCGCGAATCCTCGTCGATTTGTCGTGCAGAACTCTCTCTCCGCGGAGTCCTCGCTTCGTTGGATCCTCCCGATCCTCTCGACGAGTGCTCCCTTAGAATCCCGTTCGGATCCCCCGTCGAAGTAGGGAGCAACCTTCGCTCCGGGACCTTTAAGATGAAGAGGCGTGACATTTAAAAGGGGCTTCTGGTTATCCCGCTCTCCTGCGCTGCCAACCGCACCGACGAGCGCCGTCTGAATAGTCCCGAGTACAATAAGGACGGCATAGGAGTGGAATTATCAGGAAGCAATAAGACCTTGAAGTTGATCGATCTGCGGGCCGATAGTTTTGAAGAATCGGCGAATTGAATCCAGACGCTGCTCCCCTATCTCTGCCTCTCTTTCGCTTTCTCTCTCTCTCTCTCTCTCCCTCTTTTTCGGAGAGAAGAGTAGATGGATCTATTTTGATATCTGACAGAATCGTCCTCTCTGCTCCAGCGATTTCGGTGAGCACTGACTGAATCTTTAATTGTATTTGCGTTTTCAATAGAATAGCGCGCGCCGGAAGAGAAAGTGCGGCGATGATAATTCGGCTCTTGTGCTATCATTTTCCTAAGTACCCGAATTTTCCTCTCCCCGCAAGTTAACTGCATAATATCTGGTCGTTCGCTCGTAATAACGCGGTATTTTCAGAGTAAAAAGAATTCGCGTCCTTGAGCATTAATTTTTTTCTTTTTTATCGTATTATTGCATATAAAGTTGAAAAGTTTTCCTATTAAAATTAAGATACTGCCGCTAAAAAGAGATTAAAAAGAGAACGAGAGAGGATTCTTACAATGATAGAGAAAATTGCTATTAACATATCAGTGCGATGCATTGCGATATGAATTTTGCGTTAATAGGCCAAATTTTATGCTATTTCGAAATACGATGAAGGAGAACCTGATAATTCATTAAGAGCGAACGAGTGAACGAAAAACTTTATCATTAATCGCGTATAATATTTTTAGATATCCGCAAATGAGGATATTTAGTTTTTAGCATTTTTTTAAATATTTAAATACGCTAGTAATATACATTTGGGAGAGATATTTGCATATTTAATTAGGAATTCGGACGTTTAAATATTTTATCAATCGGATATTGAACATTCGAGGGTCCGGTATTCGAATATTCGCGTATTTCGCATATTTGATTACTTCCACACTTGGATATTTGATGAATACATTTTCGCAATAATTTTCTAAAACTTTTCAGCATCGAACTCTTATATCGGTTTATCGACGACCGATTTTGTAAATCGATTTGTCGAAATATGTTTCATAATATTCATCGATCCTGAGTCGAAATTTTGATGCTATTTTGATGATCTCAAGGATTGTTAGTTTGTGCCTGTTTAGACGGCCTATAGGCTAATAAAAATCTGCCTTGACGATACTGACACTTTTTAATTTCTCTCTTGAACCTTCAATTCTACAGATTGCATTTTCTTGCTACCTTCAACAATTTATTTTGACGCTATAACAGCGAAAATGGAAATTTAAGACATCATCAAGATCAAAAAGTAGGGATTTATTATATCATTACAATTGAAACCTATTTTGCTATCTTCGCTCTTACCATGTTGTGGAATTAAAGGTTTAATATAGGATCAAAATTTCGACTCGGGACGCCTTAATGAGATGTCGAGAGAGAAGATAAAGATACATCTTTATCTAAATACGCGCCGAAATCTGTCGGGGCGATGCGAATCCCCGTCGGGTACGTGCGACGTATAAACGGCGCAAGAAAATAACGAGATGATCGGAATGATTATTATTCAGCCGATCCCCTCCCTCCCCGTATTTTTGCCGGGCGAATCACGCGAGGTTGATGCGATCGTAACGCGATATTAATTAATAATTCGGTGGAAAGAGAGCACGTCCGCGGCGAGAAGGTTCGGGCCCGATTAGTATACGGGACGCGTGCTAATTTAAATATCATTTGCACGGAGCTCAAGTGCCGGCAGTCATTAGCGTGGAAAGAATTTAATTACGATTGTTCGTAATCAGTACACGCCGCGGCGCTGATTTCAAGTTAATCCTCGCACGCGCTTTCAGAGCTCGTCCGAGCGGATGAATGAGTCCTTATTCGGGAAGCGACGGCACATCCCGATAAGCAGAAATTGATAACGAATTTTCCGACGTTTTAGTGCGCAGCTAACGCGCTCGTCTAGTATAAACGCGC
Source organism: Dinoponera quadriceps (assembly GCF_001313825.1). Taxonomy (NCBI): domain Eukaryota; kingdom Metazoa; phylum Arthropoda; class Insecta; order Hymenoptera; family Formicidae; genus Dinoponera; species Dinoponera quadriceps. The sequence continues at coordinate 428,371 of NW_014554324.1, forward strand.
GAGAGGGAGAAAGAGAGAGGGAGAAGGATGGGAGAAAGCGAACGACAAAGGTAATACGTGAGTTTAGCACGAAGTTTTGAGTCGCTCTCGCCGAGCCGAGATTTTGGCGAGTAAAGCGCGTAAGCTCGCGAGCAATCGTGGTAGACTGATATTCGCAGCTACGATGCGAAAGAGAATTAAGTTGTGAAGTTCACCGGCGGTAATCTAACTCGTTGCTCGAAACAAGCGACAATGCGACGCGGTATATATCCGGGGATATAACGTGGTGCGTGCGATAAATTACGCGGCTAGGGCTCGCGAATTCGCGAGTGCGTTTGGATTTCGCGCGCCCGGAGTCCCGCGAAGAGTCGCGCGCGTCCGCGAATCTTCCCGTTTGCTCGCGCGCTCCTCCGTCGTTGTGCATTTGCATTCCTTACGGACGATTTCGTATAGGTATTCGGGTAACTTATTAAGAGTCACGCTCAGATTTTTCCGGCGTTACATTCAACATGCACTGTTTCGAGCACAACATGCACACGTTTTGATCATTTCTTTTCGCATTTCTATTCTGCCGTTTTACGCGATAAATGCGAGCGCCGTACGAACCTAACTCGGGGCCATCTTTTACAAATCGATTGACAAAATCGCGGTCGAATTCGCATCGCATACTTGCGTATCTGAACGTTTGAGCGACGACGATAATAATAATATTTCACTCGTCTCGGCCTGTCGTTTTTCGATTTCTCGAGAAATCGTGAAGATTCCGCGCTTAAAAGGTTAAAAAATTTTGCAAGATAAGCAGTTTTTCAAAAGCCGTGAGAAGGGAAGAGAGTGAGGGAAGGAGAGGGAAGTTTTTGTATATACTTTGGTATCTGCGGATGGAACGTTTAATTGAACTACACTCGAGAAATGTTAGCATATATTTATATACATATATATTATTTAGATGTTTAATTAACCGCTTCCTCTTGTCACGGGCGTTCAATTTTACTTAAGCTTATCCCCCGGACATTGCTCGCCTGAGAAATATCAAGATGTCTCGCAATTATCACAGGACATTGTCCTGCGGCACCTCCTTTCCCGTTCGGACGGCGAATCGTACGCTTCTATTTGCGCACTCGTTAATCATCATTGACAAGATTACGTCGCGAAAGCAGACACGTCCTGGGAGCTCGAGCTGTCGCTCCGAGACCGGTCTGATATTACGAATCATATCGAACTATTTCGGACCGGTGCGGGGGCCGTCAAGATGACGGAAATACACCGCCCAGGCGTCGTTAGGCGGTGCGAATAAAACCGTGCGATTTATTAGAGAGGCGTGTGTTTACGCAACGGGGATGAGTGCTCTTCCCCAAGAGGCCTCTAAACAATCGCGACTGTTTACACTGAGAGCCAGGCGCATGTTGCAAGTTGCTCGCCAAAGCGACCGCCGATACCCGAACGCGAAAATAGTTTTTCAACGGGCGAAGAAAAACAATCGGTCGTGAGATCGAAGCTAACCAAAAGCCTCTCGTTTCGCGCGCGCGCGCAAGAGAGAGCGCGGCTTCCCGGAAAAATCAATAATAATAATCGTTCGCGGAGAGCGAGAGATCCGACGGCAATGGAAAGTTACCGGTCGACCCTCTGGCGGCGCGAGTTCTGCCTCGAATATGTAAAGTTCAAAAGATTGTTACTTCTATCGGGTATAAAGTTAAAAATAGACACCCCTCCTCCCTCTTTCTCTTCTGGAAAAGTACGCCGTGCTCCGCGGAATATTCGACGGTTCCGTGTACACACGGAGAGGAGGAGGCGCGTGACGGCTCGTCGTGCGATATTAAATATGAAGCAGAAGGACAAATTTCTTCTCCGCACGGAGGAGGAACCAGACGAAACGCTGCAACATAGTCCGGGAATGGTGGTAAAAGCGGCTGCATTCCAGCTGCGCACAAGTGCATCCCGGACATGGCCGGTCGGCTGCGCAACATTCCGCAATAGCTGCGGTCATTTTGAACACGCTGGGTTAGCCAGGAATGTTAATAGAAAATACTCGGTGTCTCCAGACTTTAATTATGAGGCGCGGATGGAGATCGCGAAGGGAGAGTCGGACGGCCGTGAGAGGGTGAGTTTCGCCGAGACGGAGGGAGGAGAACGGAGTCGGTGGAAATGGCTAGTGTGCAAGAAGGAGGGTAAGAGTCTTCGACCCCTCCATCCTCCCGCCGCCCCCTGTGAACAGTCTCGAATTATAGAGAAGGTGAAGATCGTGGGTGCGCTCGTTCGACGGCGCCGCCGCGTCGTTTACAACGCGCGTCGAGCGTCGGGAATTAGCGAAATCACGCAGGGCGTATTCGCCAGATAGAGGGAAAGAGAGAGGGGGGGGGGNGGGGGGGCGAGGGAAACGGCTTCGCCCGCTCGAAGGCTGGGGCGGGGAAATTTCGTTCGCATCGAAAATACCGGACAGGAGAGGACAGGGAATCTGGAAGTGGAAAGGAGAGAAGCGAAAGGGTAGTCGGAACGTCGGGAGATCCGCAGGCAGGTGCGAAGAGATTACGAGACACATTGGGGAGCGAGAAGTAGAGGAGGATAGCGAGAAGCCCAAGGAGAAAAGAGAGAGAGAGAGAGAAAGAGAGAGGAGGATGGAGGGATCGCTGAGGGCAAGATGGGCGCCGCGAAGTCACCGCGGGGGTTAAGATTGCGCTTTCTCTTCGCGTGACTTCAGCCGGCTCGATTCTCCGGCTTGATCCCCGAAACGAGCCGTCGGGGTCGCAACGTTAAATCCGCGATTAAAATGCATTGCGTAAAATCGGAGGGGCGGAGGAGGGTGGCGAGAGTGAACAGCAGCGAGCGACAGGGGGGAGGAAGGGAGGGCGGGAGGAGGCCTGTGCGCGCGCCTCGTCCCTGCACGACGAGTAAATTACGTAGCGCCGTCAATCCGGCTCGGATTTCTCCAAAGCCTCGGCTTCACGCGAGACAGAGCAAAGCGGAGGGACTGAACAAGGGAAAGAGAGAATGGCGCGGAACGCAACGGAGCGGAGCGAAGCAACGGAGGAAAACGAAGGAGGAAGCGGAGGAACGGGCAACATCCTATGGAGAAAAGGAGGGAACAACCAAAGCAAAGAACAAAGTAAATCGGACCTAGGAGAAATAGGCATGCACGCGCGTGCGCGAATCCAAGTAAAGCGCGGAGAGGCGGAAGTGATGCAAAAGCAACGTCGAGTGCGCGGTAGCATCCAGATAAAGCGAAACCAAATAAAACCGATTAAAATAGCGTGCTCGTGCGTGCTGGATAGGGGGGAGGGGAGGGGGGAGGCAAAGCTGAAGTAGCGCGCAAAGAAAATTAAGAGAAGTCGGTCGACGCAAGAAAGAGAGAGAGAGAGAGAGAGAGGAGCGGAACAAAAGCGCAGCGGCGAAAAATCGGGTGCAGCATAAAGCAAAATAGGGCGGAACAAAGCGGAACAAAGCCGAGAAAAGGGCGAAAGGCACCGGAGCTGATGAAGCGAGACATAGAAGGAGAACGAGAGAGAGAGAGAGAGAGAGAGAAGGAGAAAGAGACGACGTCGAAAATGCGGAGGGGAAAAGGCCGAGGAGAGAAAGCACAGCAAAGCGGAACAAAGCAGGCCAGGCTAAAAGAGAAGTGAAGCAAAGCGAGGTAATCGGAAGCAAAGTAAGAAGGAGGAGCGGAGAATGAATGCGAAGCAGCGGGCAAAGCGGCGGGAAAAAGAAAGCGCGGAGCGGAACACAATCGAGCAATCTGAGACAGAACGTGGAGATAAATAAAAGCGCGGGGAATATATAGAGCGATAGTACAAAGAATGTTATTGTATCTTCGGATTAATTCGACGGTGGGGATCCGGAGAAAAGGAAGTAATTAGAACTCTAGCCCCGCGGAACAGTACGGAACCGAGGAGGCGTTGCAAAAACTCCAGCGTGCCGCGTTTTACGACGCGACGGCGACTAAATGCGCGCGCGCGCGCGCTAATTAACGCGGTGTATCCACGAGCTATTAATTGCACAACGCAGTTTTTGGAGGGTGGAAAGGGGAGGGGGAGAGATCGGGAGGAATAAACGTGGTGATTTATATTATTTAAGCGAACGCAGAAAGGGGCGTCGTCCCCGATAATATACGCACCTGGCCCGAGAAAGGGGAGAGAAGCGAAATTGCGACAATGAAAATTCGTTATCCGTTGTAAAATGAAATTTACGCGTCGGGCGCGATACAATGGATCATCTCGATCCAAACGTATCGCTTTTTGCAGTAGCCGGCCGGAGAGTTCGACAATTCCGTCCACAAGCTGCGCGTGAAAGATGTGGCATGCGGATTTATCCGCGAGCGAGTCGCCACAAAAGCCAGCCACCCTCCCCTTCCCCTCTTCTCCCCCCTCTTTTTCGTCGCTCTTGCATTTACGTGCCAAAATGCATTGCAAAAATTCGCTCGCGACACGCACGCGGGCGTGTTCGATTGAGTTTGAAAGAATACAAAGATTCGAGGAAATCCCGGCACGTGGGACACACCACCAGCACTACCGTCGCCGTGGACAGGCCGGTGGTGGATCGCGAAAACGCGACGGATTCGCGGCTTGAAATATTTAAGACACTAAAACGCAAAGTTACGCCCGAAGAGCTGCGGTTTTTCTCTTACGTGCTGAAATTCATCGCAAAAGTGATGCCACTCGCGGAGCGGTAAATATTCAAACGTATCTCTGCGCGGCATCAAAATCTTACAGGACTCGGTGAAAATTTCAAACTGATTGCGCACCCCAAAGGCGCCCGCCGGGGTGAGTTTTGGGGGGTGAGCCTCGCTCGAAGAAATCGAAAACTTTCTATCAAAACTTCAGCCGTCCGCGAAGACTCGAGAGTCCGACAATTCGAGATAGAAAGTATCCGAGGACTTAATTATTCAAGCATCGAAACTTCAAAGCCCTCCATAGCGTCGCCAACTGATTCCTGAGGGGCCCGAGGGGGTTTACGGATCTCAATGATTTATCGATTTGTAAAAGTCCGTTCCCGGAACTTCGGCAAACCTAAACGTTCCTGATACCCGGTAGTTCCGCGACAAGGCCGACTAAATAAAGTCAAATATTTAGCGGCAAAGTACTCTCTCACACGCGGATCTTGAACTGCGCTGGATTAAAGAGACGATCCCGATTTCTCGGTCTGCCTTTCGCGAAGATCTCTCGACGGAGGAATCAAATTTCGATGTACGAGTTATCAATTATTTCATCCCCGGCGCGCGCTGCTCCCGGACATTTAATGTATAAACGGTAACGGCGACGTGAGAGAGTCCTCGGGGATTTCTAAAAACCTCCAAAGAGCTTTTCAGAAATGAAGGTAGCGCCCGCTTGTTCGCTTGCTCGCTCGCTCGTCCGCTCGCGTTACCACCGAGACGTAAAAATAATTCCGCCCCTTTTCCCCGAGTTATTTCAACTCCGATTATCGAGTCCGGGTATCTCTCGAGCAGAGAATTTTTCTTTATTGTTTCGACTACAATAGAACGGTGTCCTTTAATTAAACATTAATAAAAAAAAACCGCACGATGCACGGCCGGCGTGCAAGTTGGTGCCCTCCTGACGTAAGGACCAGCATCCCCATTGTTTGCATTTCCACGTGTGTACAGCTCCTTGGAAAATCCGGTCCATAATTTTTACGTTTTTGCACACCTCCGTCTCTTCTCTCGCTCTCTTATTCTCTTTTCCTCTTTCTTTCCTTCTCTCTCTCTCTTTCCACCCTCTCTCTCTCTCCCTCTCTCTCTTCTCTCTATTCCTTCCATTCTCCGCGCTCTCCCTTTCAGTTCCTTTATCATCCGAGAACGTGATGAAAGCTCCGACCGCATGAAAGCGCGCCTTTTTGCCCCAGGAAATAAAAATTACCATGTCAGACATAAACCGCCCTCTCTCTCTCTCTCTCTCTCTCTCTCTCTCTCTTTTTTCACCTCTCTTGCGGGACTTTCTTTCACTACCTCGCAACCCCCGTTGTTTCATCGCACCCATGTCTTCCTTCTCTATCCGCCTTTGCTACCGTGGAGAAACAAAGACAGGAGTGATGCGCTTTATTAGCGTATCCGATCCTCACTCGAAAATGCTAAAACATTTAGATGGGATTCTTATGTGATCAAGGATTTCGTAGGGAATTTCTGCGGGATGGAACACCGAGATGGAACACAGGCTGTTTTCCGCTTTTAAATCGCATTCTGTCTTTTGGCGTTTCGATTAGATATATTAAAACCAGTTTGCGTATCAAATAGTTCGATTATAATATTGATACGTCGGTAGTTGAAATTTTTCAAATTTAAACGCGAATCTTAAGATAGGAGCGATACAAAATTTTACTTCCCGTTAAAATTATTCGTCACGCACAATAGCCATAATTTTTCCGTCGAAATTAGCGACTCTCTTTTCCGTAAGAAAGGGTTAACCGTTCTCCTGTCGATATTCGGCTTTTGTCTTTTTAATGAAGAGATACGTTGTCCGCCGGTTCGTTCAAGGAAGAATCGAATTCCAGCGACGACAGGCGGAGAAATCGGCGGAAGCTTAAAAGCTGTCATTCGCCGGTGTGGTTGCAACGGAGTGCAAGAAATGCAACGTCGGCTGCATCTCGTCTCGCATTTACACCGACGGAGGTGGATATTCTTTCTCGGTCGGCTAGCAATCGAGTATTCCGGAGGAGTTAAATAATTGCTAACTCCTGCGGAAACTTCCGAGCAGGCAGAACGGGGTACATGAGAGATCGCGGATCAATGACATGGAAAATAGAGGAGATCAAAAGAATTCTGAAAAGAGACGCGAGAAACGGAGGGAACAGGAAACATCGGGAAAGTAGCAATCCTCCTCGGGAGAGTTTCAGGGATCTTAGAAGATGCGGGAAAATTCTACTTTGGAAAATTGACTAATTTGAAAAGCAGCTAAAAATAGAGGAAGCGCGAAAGTCGGGAATTTTCGGGAAAAGAGGCGATGATAAAAAGTTTTCGGGACAAGAGAGCGAAGTTATGGAATATTACGAAAAATGGTGAACGAGAAACTGAGAGAGAGAGAGAGAGAGAGAGAGAGAGGGGGGGGGGGGGGGAAATTTATAAACAACACAATAACGCTAATTGCAGTTTATGATTTTAACGTCAANTATTAAAAAAAAAAGTTTCGAAATTCCTAACTTTGGTAAATGGGAAAAATTCTGGGGAAAACGCGAGCGTCGTGAGCTTCTCCAAAAACAGAAAAAAAAATCGCAGCTCTCTTGAGGAAACGTGAAAACTGAAAGTTTCGGGGGGAAAAAAATGCGACGGACAAAGTTGGAATGTTATAAAGTGATATGAGGCGGTGCACGAAAGGTATGAGAAAAAATGCGGCGTGAGCATAGAGCGCGGCGGAAATTTTGGAAAGAGCTGGCAAAAATGGGAGAAACGTGAGGTTCATCGTTTGAGGGAAAGAGAGGGAGCAGGTGAGCGCGTGATAACGAAGAAATTTCGGATGTTCGGGGGGGGGGGGGGGGG
>NW_014554324.1:435819-437803 GCF_001313825.1 Dinoponera quadriceps
GGGGGGGGGAGGGGGGGACACCGAGCGCAATCCTGAAATAGGATGAAAATGGATAAATGGCGACCGAGGTATCGATTGAGGCAAGTGCGTGCTATCGATATAGCTTTGTAGATGTAACGTGCGTACTCACACACACAGACATACTGACACACACACACACACACACATACACGTGACACGCAAAACGCATTTCGATGCTTCAGACAGTCGGACAGTTATTGGTACTTAGAAGAAGAGCATCGGAGAACCATAAACTTGGGTGATCGGAGGTTACGAGGGTGGTTAGGGTGTGCAAGGGGAGAGGAAGGGAGGTCGAAGGCGGCGAGAGGGACCGGGGAGGATGTCTCCGCCGCGTGCAGGTTGCATCTGCATTTAAAGTGGCTGCGCTTGCCAGACACTCCGCTGCGAAATCACGTGATGCGTGATTTCTATTGTTTCCTTCCTATCCTTTCCTTCCACTTCGGATCGACGACGTTTTCGATATCTCGCCAGACAACACCAGATTCTTGGCTTTCATTGGGATCCAGGAACTCTTCCCTCCCTCTTTCCCACACCCTTCTCGGTATCCCTTCCACTACCTGGCTCCTGGATCGAGGATTTAGACTTCTATCTGTCGCGAATGTTCCATTTATCCTGTGATACAAATTTATGAGGTCTCTCACTCTCGAGGTCCAGGCTTTAAGATTCAGGATTTTCAGAATTCGGGACGATCTAGGATCTCGGAATCTCTCTCTCTCTCTTTCTTTCTCTTCTTCTTCTTCTTCCCCCCTTCCCCCACCTTTCTCTTTTTTCTTTCTCTCTCTCTCTCTCTCTCTCTTTCTCACCCGATTTGGTTCCCGCGGAATCCGGTGCTTTTAAGATGCGGGATTTTTCGATCCCGGCGATACTCCGAATCTGGAATCCTTAAGGTACGTCGTTACTTAACGTCCGGAATCTCTTTGCGCGCGACCGCGGTTACCTCGAACGTGGAATATTTGGAATGGGATTCGATATGTGTTACATGAAATACGGGTTCCTCACGATTCAGTACCTTGGAGCTTCAGAAAGGAGGAACGTTTCTCTTAATTCGAGAATACATAACATCACGATTGGAATCCACGCTGACGACTCCTCCGGTGGCGGAGTTTTCCGCTTGAAACATACCCGCGTTATATTTTTCACGCCGTGTGTGCTGACGGTAGAACATGAAATAATCATCCTCATTGTTTGCGGTGTGAGCCCGCTCGGTCTTGGCGCAGCGTGTGAAATTCTTCAGAAACAATCCGGCAAAGCGTTCTAATTTTTAATTCGACTTTTGGTATATTCAGATTTATATACTGGAGCACAAACTTGCTAATTACTTAACGATATGTACGCGCACCTGTATCTTTCAGAGTCTCCAAGTTTCTCGCTCTAGAGCATGTGTGCAAAAGCTGAGGTCGAGATGTCATTTTTTTTCCGTAAAACTCCCACTCGACGGCTCAGACTTTCGACTGTGTGCGCGGCCTTTTGGCCCCGAATAATGTGTTTCCGAGCTACGGTCGCATTTTGCGGCGCGGCGACCGCGCGTAAGGATTCGGTCGTGGGCGGAAAAAGGCGGCCGCGATTAAGCTCGAGCTTGAAACGTTCGAGAGCGGGACGTATCGATGCGTGCTGAAGTATACACAGTACATACACCGGGCGTCTGCACACACGTATGCGCGGACGTGAATGGCGAGTGAGGAAAAAATCATCCTGCGAAAACAGAGAGAGAGAGAGAGAGGGACATCGCGCACGGGCCGTTTCGCGCGGATTCTGCTCTCCGGAGATAACTATGCAAATACGCTTTCCTCGCGCTTGCGGCTCGCTCGCTCGCGTGCGCACTACGAGAGACTGACGACGACGAAACCCAAATTCCGACTACGATTCTGTGCTAAAGAGAGAAATGGAGAGAGAAATAGAGAGAGGGAGGGAGGGAGGATGGGAGAGGGGAAGAAAGAGAAATAGAGAAGCTAGTTGGGGGGGG
>NW_014554324.1:437857-460615 GCF_001313825.1 Dinoponera quadriceps
GGGGGGGGGGGGGAAGACCGAGTCCGTCGCTTCCCAGGCGGTATTATATGGAAAAATTCCGAGGCGGAACGCGTTGAATAAACGACGAGACACGGCGAGCGCGTGGCTCTCGATCGACATTCCAGATTCGTTGCTAATTATCGAAGGTGGTTTCCGCGAAATTTCACGTCCGCATCCGCGTCTTTCGGCGAACGTGTTTCGCCATTCAATCATTTGTTTCGTCCATTAATTAATCCCGGACGGTAATACGTTAGGCCTATCAGCCGTCTTCTTTGACTTACCTCCTTTTCCACGTATTGTACAAGAGATACATTTATACCTCACTTCTGTGCCTTTATTATTTAGAAATATTCCCCCTATTTCTTTCTTTCCTTCTCTCTCTCTCTCTCTCTCTCTCTTGCTTTACCTACTATCTCGAATAGATTGCGACGCGTTCGGGAGACGCCGCGCGTGTCGATATCCGACAATGGCTCGGGTTTTGACTCTTTGTCGCGGTCGGGGACGGACGACTCGCACGGAGTGAATTCCTCCGTCGCGAGATCGCGGGGGACGGTGAATTCTGCGCGTGCGGAATATGATAAATCGCGCTATAAAGCATATCCCTCTTGGCGATGAGACGGGGTGAGACGGGGGGGGGGAGGACGCACCCCCGCGCTCGCCTTGTTGTTCTCCGCCCGATGACGCATGGTGTCGCGTTGCGACACCGGCGTTTCCAGATTCGCGCATCATTTGTCAGCGGCGGAGCAACAAAAAAATTCAAAGTCCATTCTTTCTTACGTTCCCTCCGGATTCACCGGACGATCGTCGATCATTCGCCAACAATGTCGCTGACCGACACGTGCCGGAAGTCTCCGATTCCGTGTCCCTTCCTTCTCCCTTTCTCCCTTTGCCCTTTTTTTCCCTCTTCTTCTATATTCCCCCCCTCCCCCTCTCTCTCTCTATTTCTTTTTACCGTTGCCGCAGGGCGACGTTTCTCGAGCGAGCGGGAGGAACTCACCGGTGATTTATACCGCGAATTGAAAGGATTCTGGTTTGTCGATGCTTAGAGCTCGATCGCGGTTTACGTGGCCGCGTGCGATATCCGTCAAGTATCGCGTATTCCAGAGTCCATCGGAGGAGATGGCGAGGGGTGTCGGAGGAATGCGCGAAATGCCAGGCTGAAAACGTCATAAAGCCCGGCCCGGTCGCGATGATCAATCCGGAATGAGTTGACTTTTTGCCCCGTCTTCCGTGCTGAAAGTTCCGTGCAGCAATTTTCATCACAACGTTGCGCTACGCGCGGTAATTGGCGCTTCTCGCGATCTACACGCCGGCAAATGACGACGCTCGAGTATATCGCGTACATACGTAGAATTTCGCCGTCGGTGTGACGGCGACGCGCGTATTTCGGCGCCTAACTTTTTATACGGCGCTCTCGCACCGGCGTTTTCGCTCTCTCTCTCTCTCTCTCTTTTCCTCCTTCATTCTCGCTCTTGCGTTCGCGCTCACGCCAGCTCGCGCCCGCGCGCGACGAAATGGCGCAGTAAATCCTCGTTTCGCGAATTTAGTTCCGGAGCACGAATAATAAAGCGTGGACGTATCTTCAGCTCAGCGTTTTACCGTCGCCAGCCGGCAAGTACGAATGAACGTACGTACGTACGTATCTCGAAAAACTGCTTACGCGCCTCGCGTGCTCCGCGCGAGAGTTCGCACGCGCCGCGCGCGCGCACACCGCCGTCGCGTCGACGGGGTGGCGTCGCGAGGCGAGAAATAATATCCCGGGACAGAGACGTACGCGAGATTATTGTCCCGTCGTTGCTCCTCATCGCACGCACGCACGCACGCACTCGCGTTACGTACCGGGTAACGCAAGGTTGTTACAGAACCGGAACTTCTGCTTTCGCAATTCTTCTGAACCTCCTCCTCGTTAGCGGGATGAAATCCTTAATCCTCGCACTCTCTCATAATGCCCGCTGAATAAGACATCGCTTTCAATTTTTCACGCGTTAAAAGCAACTTGATCAGTTTACGGCTACTTGTATATGTATATATATATTTTTTTCGTCTCGTCTTTTCTTTCTTCTATTTTTGCAAGTGATCGGTTCGAAAATAAATCGCGCTCCCAAGGGTAGATTTTACGGGCGACACTCTGCCGTTCAGATCCCGTGGATTCGCGAACGGGTTATTTCTTATCGAAAATAGGCGGGCGCGCAATGAGTTTTCGAGTAATGAGCCATTGGAAATATAAAGAGTCTCTGCGAATTAAACTTTGGAACTTTGGTATTAAGCAGACCCTAAGTAGACTTCATAATTTAAATCTCTCTCCTTCTCTCTCTCTCTCTCTCTCTCTCTCTCTCTTCCTCCCTCTTTTCCTTCCTGCCTCTCATGATTCTCCACTTCAGCGCGACTCGTCGGAAACGAGAAGAATCGCGAATATCTGCAAATTTCTATCCGAAACATGAGACACGTACTCTCCGCGGCGATATTACGCTCTCGTATTTTTACCCGCCGCGGAAAGAATGTCTAAAACGTTGCTTTTGCGTTTTATTGCGTTTATTTAATTTGTTGTCCGGGGGCAACACGAGCCGCGCGCTGCGCAAGTTCCGCGGGATTATGATTTAAAGCTGAATTATGTATAAAAATTTCTCGTTACATTCGATATTAAAAGATCGCGGGAGAAACCTCGTCACGTCGAAAGCGACATCGGGGAAATTCGCGGAAATCCGTGCACACTGACAACGAATGTCCAGCGAAATGGATTTGCCAAGATTTCCGTGACAAGGAAGCGTCATTCCACTTTTCATCACAGCATTGGGTCTCGCGGTAAATCTCGTCAGTTTAAAAATCGAGACTCGTTCGTCGACAACAGGAAACGTAACTCAAGACATTTTGTATTTAAGCAAACACTGATTATCGATTCTCGTCAATAATGTCTCACTCAGCAACGAAAGTGTCGTGCACTTCACTGCTTTAACAGAAACCTGACCTTAAAGTTACTGTGGTCAGCGTTGTGAAGAGGCTCTTAAGATTTTCTTTTGATTTTAGGTTAATCTTTATATTAGATCTTTAAGTGCCCGTAGATCTTCCGGGTCTCCCCGCGTCTCCGTAAGCTTCTCGTTGGATTCTCCAAGTTCCTCGAGTCTTCCGATTTCTCCGGATACCGGCGATTTTCTCAGATTCCGAAATCTCCCGCGACCCTTGGAGTTCCTTAGACTCTCGGGCTCTTTCAAACTCCTCAGGCTACTGTGTTTCATTCGCGCGATGACGTCTCTCGCGAAACATTTCTCCCTCCATTGTTTTACTCGAGAGAAGGCTGGCTCAGCGTTAAGTGGTCATTTTTAAGGATATATCGCCCATTAGTGCCACACTTTCAGCGGCCGCTCAAAAATTTCGTATTTACCAGACAAAATTACGTTCCTCTGTATTTATTTCGAAACCTAAATAATAAACGTTATTACTTGATTACTTGATTATTGTTTTATCCGGCCTCTGAATTACCGTCAAGCTTTCGGTGTCACTTTTAAATACAATGCAGACCAATTTAGATAATTCTTTCATAATTTCTCCATTATTTTGAGGTATTCTTTAATGACGCCTGATTACAACGGCCGAGTCGCTCTTCGCTTTGCGAGATCGTGCGTCACCACGCCTCTCGGAACGGACAAAGAGAGCGTTTTACCGGCGGACGGAAGCTCGGCGCGATAAGGATTAAATGTAACAACACGTGTCGTTCGACGCGAAAACAAGTCCTTTCCGCGTCGTGTGCATTTTCTCTCTCCGTTCGCCCTCTTAATTTAACAATAACGGATCGCATAATGCAACAGCGTCGAAACAACAAGCTTGTTTGCTTTTTGCAACAATTTTTTCGCCCGTGTTGCTACGTTCTCGCACGGTCGGCACTTCCGCCTGCTCAGCTCGCGCGCGAAACCCACCCCTCGCGCCGCTCCCGCCGCCGAGCTTCTGTGTTTAAACGAAGGAGGGTTAAATTGAAGGGTGCCTCAGTGAAACAGCGCTAATACCGCATTCCACCCTCGAAAAAGAAGCACTCAGACCGTACCAGCTCGTGCCACCTTTCGCCCCTTCCGCCTCCTTTTCGTCTCGCTAACCCCATCTCTAATATGCAGTAAAGAGACTCGCGCTCGAACTTTGGGGCAGTAATTAATCCTGGAAATTACTCATCTTCGGTGTTGCGCCTGCGCAAGCGTGGTGCGAAGTTTTTCCGCCGTCGCCGGGAATTTCGCTGTCGGAGAGAAGCCTGAACGACTGTCGCACGACGGAGAGGGAGGGAATACACCACGTTGTGTGTGTGAATGTATTTATCATAGTTAGTTAATATTTGGATACTTATTAGTTGGATGACGCGATGATTAATATATTTACCGGCCGGTTATTACACCGGTCAATAATCTAATTATTATGGCACGTGTATAATTAATTGACAAGCATGTTTGGCAAATCGGGATGGATTAATTAGCGGTAAATTATTTTATATATTACATAAAGAGTCTCCCGGCGTGTCGGAGGGCAGGAGGGAAGGGGGGAGGGCGTGCGATGAGAATAACATTGCGTTCGATCATAAACGAGGATACATGCGGGGTTCCTCGCAGACAGAGAATAATGCGGCTCCCACGCGCTTTTTTCCGCCCAGTTCCTCATGCTTTTTTTTTCCTCTCCGCCTGTTTGCCTATACGCGCGGTCGTGTAAAGCGAATGCAATTTCTATGGAGTTTGCCTGTGCTGATTGATTCCGCGGCGGTGTATTAGTAATTTTGGTCAAGCGGCGGCGGACCGGCGGGCGATGTGTTGCTGGAAGAATTATCGATCCGCGCGCGAGCGGAAAGGCGCGTAATTTTAACGGCGCGACTTGGAGCGCATCGAAGAGCCGGGCCAGGACGCGCGGGCAGACATTCCGATAATCAATATCCCGTGAAATTAAGCGATAATTTGCGTATACACGCAAGATTCCATAAGTTCATTGTCGGGGTGATCGATCGCGATTTATTAAATAAACACGTTCCTCCTCTGCCCCCCCCCCTCCCCCCGCCCTGCTACGCGCGAGCTATTATTGCTGGTATAACGCGGGAATATTAATCACACGTTAACGCGATTACAATGAAAATTCGTGGAGAGGCGGTGCGCCACACGCACTGACAGAAACTTTAATCATCCGTGGCGAAATTGATTTCGGCCGGGCGGAAAATTTTACGAACGCGCAACCGGTCGTGTACACGCGCGCCGATTCGCGCGGGAGAACCGGAAATCTAATAAGGAAATCATCCGTCTGTTACGAGAGATGACAACGCGAGCCTGCGGACCCGCGCGTCGCCGATAAGTCGACAAAATTCGACGCGCCCCTACGCGATACGCTAAACGAGATTTATCGAGTCTCTTCCTTCGGTTCCTTCCTGTCTTTCTTCGTCGTGCCTCACCGATGAATTCATCCCGCATCTTCCGGCAGTTCGCTCGCGCGAGGAGTCGCGCTCGTCGCCCTTCATCGCTTGTATCACACGTTAAAGTTAAATCTGTAGAATTCAAGACTCGAGAGAGAAGTCGACAAGTGACAATATCGTCAGTTTTTATTAATCTATAGACCATCCAAGCAGGCACAAATGATCCTTAAAAGGATATTCTCGTTCGGAACGTTTCGTCTGGTAGATGATTTTATGAATATTTTATTTTGAAAAAAATTATAAAACGCACAATTCCGAGGGTATGCGTAAATATTTATTCACGCTTCAACCGTATACAGTAATTCTACATATTGTTGTACAATAATTTCTACAATAATTTTTATCTTCAGTATTAATAAAGTTGTAAATAATTTTGCTAACGTTGAACGCGAAAAGTTGGTTGCTACGATTACGATAGGGATTAGATAGATATATAGAGATCGATTTTTATTCTTTCATTCTTCGTAGTGGAGATAATAGCCACAAGTTTATAGTTTAACTCTTCCGCCGTTTTGGCTTCAGAAGTCTACAACATTTAGAATCGTGGCAACTGTGCGAGCAAAACTTTCGTTCAGCGCTACACAAAATTATTTATAACTTTATTATAATCAAAAACAATAATATATAGGGAGTACACATTGCATATATATAGTTAAAACATAGATAAATATTTGTGTAAAAAGCTTCAGGATTGCATGTCTTATAACTTTTGCAACAAAATTTCTCAAAATCACCACAATCACCCACAAAATGACACATTTCGAATGCACTCTTAAGAGCGTTAAATTCGAGTCATCGAAATGTCTCGGCTATCTTCAAGATTATCTCTGCGTTATCTCTACGAGATTCTCTCCCTGATGTAATTTTCAAATGCATAATTATAATGCAATTTTCACCCTACACTGCCTTTCAAATATGTTCATACAGCCGTGTTACGAGACAGCATGTAAATATTACAATATAATTATAACGGTATCATAATATAACCGAAATGCAATCACGATATGATCAAATTATAATGTGTAATTGCAAAACAATCGTAATTACTAGCGGGATCAATTCGATACATATCATTGATTCTAATGCGATTCAATTGTTAAATTCCGCTGCATTCAACGGAATCGAATACGTATTGAGGTGCACGGATGCTTAGTATCAAAATTTCACGTCGATATATGCCCGAAATGATTATTACACACAATATTACCGGCTGGAAGTACTGTGTGAATGCGCATCAATATTATCCACGGTGGCTGCGCCACTTCTCGGATAGAACGCTCTACCGAAAATCGACTCTTCATTCGCAATGATGAGATCTCAAGTTATATATTCGTAATACCATCGTACGCCAATCAGCAGATTTCCGAAGAGCCCGCTTATCATCGGGCGGCTCGTGCAGCAAATAACCGCCGACGAATGTCATTATAATTCCGGCAGGTACACGCGGGTAATTTCGGGTAGTGAACAATCACGAGACCGCGATGCATTCCCCGCGCGTTCGTAACTTGTTACCGTTAGAAAAATCAATAACTCGAAAAGGCCGAAAGTCAGCTGTCAGATTTGGCAGCTGTCGGAGTGTGATATCGCGAGAGTTCAAACGGATCGATACAATTTTATTGTAACGATCGTAGTTGCGGGTCTGCGAGGCGTTTGTTGGTCGTTAGAAAAATCGATCATCGGGTCACATATGAAATATGCATACGTTATAACCGGACACTCGGGCATCCAGATAATACCCGCAGAATCTGAGGACTCAGGTAGTGCCCAAGGTAATAATAATATAATAATAACAATATATATCTTTATTAAAAATCTATAATTTACGCATAATGTATCAAAGATACAATTTCCTATTTAATACGTTGACCGAAGAACGTGGGCGATAACTTGGCAGTTAACATCCACTCATTTGCCAGATCCAACCGAACTCGTTATTCGGTGCACATATAAAAAAAAAAGGCAAAGAAGAAAATTTACCCAAAGAGGGGTGGAGAAATGGGACTCGCGGCAACTCGAGCCGACAGTTGCGATTACACGTGCAAATTCTGCCGATCGTAGCGCGCCGTCGCCGAAGACCGGCACGTCGCTATCTGATTTTGTTTATTGCTCCGACCATGAAATTGGAACGTCCAGCCGCCGACAGGAAGTGCAGCACAACGGCGGTGGAAGAAACGCGTAGGGCCAGGCCGAGATTAATAGCTGCGCGGCACGTTAGCATCGCATCGGGATAATTAACATACCGTATTTACATAGACATTAGACAAACAGTTGATTAGAAAGATATAGGCGGCTACCGACGACGACGACGACGCCGTTGGCGTGCTGTTGTAAATACAGCTGGTATTCCAGCAGATAGTCCCCGTGATTCATGGGGGACAGCCGCCACGCGGCGGATCTATAGATCCACCCCCCCGATACCGAGACGCGCTCCTCATCCACCCTCGCCGCAACTTCAGCCCTCCATCGGCCCTGATGGCGCACGCGAACAGTCCATACGTTTCACCTGGATAAGGCGCGTCCGTAATCTATGGATTACCCCGAAGAAGTTAATGAAGGCGCACACACACCCCGTGGGAGCCGGGAGGGGCGAGTTTGTTTCTAAAGAAAGTCGTAATTTTGCCGGAAATTCGGGGAAATTACCGGCCGGGGATTATGAGTCGGACGGTAGGAGTCAGGAACGCCAGAGGGAAGTACTTTTTGGCGGCACTCGCGATTTCACAGTCGCTCGATGATTCCGAAACTTTCGTCGAACTTGAAAGGATAAATATATATGAAATATTGCGTACATTAAATCGACTTCTGGCCGAGGCAGAATCTTAACACTTGAGGAGAACCAAATGAAGCGTGATTTAATAATTGGGAAGGAGTAGTGGGCTTTATTAACGTTAATAATTGGGATATAAGATGGCTTGACGCGGAAGGTCGATTCATCGCGTACGTTGCGTGCGAATCCGGAAAAATATTCGCATTAATATTATTATTATTACATGAATACTTTTGAATGCGTTGATAAATATCTCTATTAATATTTTTGTGGTTGAAGCTAATGCTTGTGTATATGTGTGAGGCCGGAAATAATTATAATCTCTCTCAATGTAGAGATAAGAGCAATGTAGAGAATATCTAGCTCTTATTAGCCTCACTTCTCTCTCTCTCTCTCTCTCTTTCTTTCTTCGATTAGACAAAACAATTCCGTGGATTCTTACACGGATCGTCGAGACAATTGATCCCTCATCACGAAGCGTCGCGAATCACCGTGAGTTCGCCGTGTAAAAAAATCTGAGCGAGCTTCCCCGTAGATTTGGACGCGAGTTGGACGAATTCGCGGCGAGAACCGATCGTCCCGCAAAACCGAAGCGCGTGGCCTCACGCGTTTAACAATAACTCGGAAAAAATGACAAATTTATACAACGTTCGGCGTGTAGGGATATAAACAAAGGCAACGATATTACCATCCGGTACTCTCCCAACAAGTGGACTAAGAAGCGAGCAGCGGCTGAAATATTTATACCGCAGCGCGTATGTGTGTGTGTGTTTATGCACACACCCATACACACAAGTGTTCCATCCACACACACGCATCGATACGGACAAAGTGCGACGTCGTAGCGGCGCATTACGCCGTTATATACGCGCGGCGATTACTCGACGTAAGATACAAATCCGATACTCCATCATCGCGCGCGCCGAGAACGCGTGCTTGTTCATGGAGCCATAAAGGAACGTCGCGATAACGTAAATGATGAAAACCGAGATGTACGTGCCATCCGCGACGAGCGGCGGTTTTACAACTCGCCTTCCTTGCCAACGACGTACGCGTTATACACACACACACACACACACACGAGCGCGTCTAGTTTCGCATTTTATCAACCTTCGTTCGTTCTAATGCAATTCTCACCGAATTCCGAAGACCTTCGTTCGATTGCCGGGGGATTGTTCACGTGTGCGGGCGTGCGAATGGGGGGAGGGAGAGACGTTGGAAGAGATTTCTCGAAATCGGGGCGAAAACGGCCTCGTTACAAACCGAATGAAATTCTGAACGAAATCATCGCGTTTTACGCTAATTGTGTGTGCCGGCGAATAAATAAATCAGATTCTCGGCGTTTGTTATTCCGAGCGAAAGAGCTTGCGCGCGCATTTGTTTCGCTCTTCGCGATCATTATTCGCGTCATTAAATGGAACTCTCGCGGAATTACAGAGACACCGAGAGGGCCTCTTTTTTCCTCTCCTTTCATTTCCACCGTCGCGCGGATTAAGCATTTCCACGTCGCGATATACCTCGCGAGGCCGCCGCCGCACGATCGTTTAACCACGTCGGGCTAGGAAAAAAAACCAATGATCCGCGCGATATAACGATAGCAGATATCGACAGCGCCGCCGGCAACGAAAGTCGCTTGTTTTTCGACGTCGGGCGCAGATAGTTTCTATCGCTCTGCATTCGGCCCCGTGTCGTTCTCGTGATTTGTATAAACAATTGAATCGTTTGTTTGGAAACCGGCATCAGTCACATTTTTTGCCAAATTGAGTTAACAGTGGTTTTCGATACTCCAGATCTCCTCTGTTATTGCGTCAAAAAAAAAAAAACGCGCATACACACGTCATTTTGCAGAGATGGACGGCCAATTTTCAGAGAGAGAAAAAGAAACGATTGTTAGGAATAATAATCGCGTGGTGTTTTTCTTTCATTATTATTGCAAGATTTTTTTGCACGGGTAAAATAATAAAGACGGCGCGATATTGCGAGCGTGAAGCCGGCGTTTTTCGGTTTTCAATAGAGAAAGTGTGGGTAACATGGAATATCACGATTTCTAACCCGTTAAGTGACCGCGACATAACGGATATAATGTAATATCTAATATATATCTAATATAATAAGATATCTAATATAACTTACAAAGCGGCAGTCTAGTACGAGATCGTAAGGAGTGTGTTCATCCAATTTTAGATTTTCCATCTCCCTCTACTTTCATCGGGTAAGGTTTTTAAATTTTTATTCAACGGTCAATCTATTTCACAAAATCTTAATCGCCTCTTTTGTCACATATAAAACTAAGACGTAGCTTTAACGTAGTTTCTTCAGCGAGCGTACGATAAAAAAGGTAGAAACGGCGATTACGGAATAGTCCATGTACTACCCGCCACTTTTTATAAACATTGCATACTACACTCTGTTGTTCCTTCTTTTCCCCGTTGTTCCTTTCTTGCCGGAAAAACATGTAGGTGACATCGTTAAAAGACATAAGCGGCGGAATGAAAGCAGTATGATATTATATACGTTCAAAGTATAAAAATATAAGTTTATAATAGAGAGATTACAATATATATGTATAAAATATAATGTAATTATATTATTATCATTCGATCATTAATATTCATCGGAATACGAGAAAAATTACCTTTTTCTACAAGATAAATACGGTATTCCGTTTTACCCAACCTACTCCATATTATCCTTCCAAAATCTACTTTCAACAAAATCTGCAACATTAAACTTGCTGCAAATAAACGAAATCCGTCAGGAACACGTTATACAAACACTTGGCGTTACAACTCAGTTAAAACTAATTTCAGTTTTCGACTTATCTTCAGTAGTTTTCTTATTATATACTCTTATTATATACTTTTCGAGTTATCTTAAAAAAAATTTTAGGATATTCCACGATACCGCCACTCTGATATTTCTCGCGTCGTCGATCAGGGGGAGGGATGGACGGCGAGGGACGACTCGTTTTTCGCATTTATGTCGGAGTATGTTGGTTACTCGATTTCTTTATGGGGAATCCGCGCACATGGCTCGCCTGCCGTACCGCAATTTGCCCGGTAGGTGGCCTCGCGCATAGGTCGTGTTATTCTGTTGTATTTTGACAGATATGTATTTAAGGTCGGTGCTGAATTATAAGTGTCGGATCAGTCATAAAGCATCGCGGTGCTTTCGGGTACTCTCCCTCAGTCACGACGAGTGATGGGTCGGCCGCAAGTGGAGCATTTATATCCACCACGGACTACCACGTTGTATTTTACGCCGGGGCTGCTTAGCCGCGCTGTAATAGTTCGCGAACCCTTTTTGGCGAAGCGCGCGGAATTACACGTGTATTTGCTTTACAAGCAATGCGCGGAATCGTAGTAGTTTTGAGACGCGTTAACTGTCGAGGCTAAAATCGACTTTCGTATATCAGCGAGCCCCCGTATTTGGACGACCGTCGGAACGATGATTCAGCAGTTATCACTGTGTAAAGCAATAATTGTGAAATATACATATATTTACAATTATATATATCTTTTATATATATATTTTTTTTTATTGAATATCAATAGAGCTTTTAATTAATTATATTATGTCTATTTTATGTATTTTATATATGAATCTACGTATATTTAGAATATTTCGACTCTTAACATTCTGTATCTTTGTAACTAATGTCCGTTTCTGTCATCATAATTTAAATCTAATCGACGATTAATTCAACGGAACCGGCTAATCGGATTACCCAGTTCAATCAATTGGCCAATGCGATTTGTCAATTCCGTTCAGTTAATCGGCGTTTAAATTTAAACCATAATGGTAGAAACAGGCTTTAGTCTCAGATTTAAATTTTATTGATACAAACTTCACCTGGAATTAGCCTCGAAGGAGGCACTTTTAGAAGAAGGTATAAGTATTTGGTTCTCTAAAGTTTAGTTCACAAAAGTTCTTTCTCTTCAGCCCTTTGTAACTCGAGAGTTATCTGTGCATCGATATTTTCATCAAGTAAAGATTGGCTCCAAGATGGCCAAAAAATCTGAAAGTGTGAGAGAAATAAAAGTAGAAATAAGAAATTCTGTACGTGTGTGTGTATGTGTGTTTGAAAATATGATGATTTTATCATTCATATGATCATTTTACGTGTTGTTAAGATTTCACGTTTCCATATCGCAGAAAAGTATGTAGCGGTATGAATTTCTGAATAAATTGGAATTGTCTGATGATTATCTTCCGTTCGCCACTGCAAAATTCTATTACTAAAATAGGTATTTGCATCCTTTATTCCGACGGGATTAATTCGCGTGTCTATTTTATAATAACTGTCTTTTATGCCAGCATTTTGCTCTTGTCGAGCATCGCGCTCGCTTAAATTCTTCGCACGACATAGGAATAAAAGATTCAAGATCGATTGTATTCAACAAAGCGATTGATAAACTTTTAATTTAGCCAGAATAGAAAAGTATCCGATAATCAAATGAAAACTAATCGGTAAGAGCTTATTTTGAGCTTCGTTCTGCAGAGTGTTAACCGTTGACGAATTTAGCTTCGTACATCGAAACAAATCAATAGAAATACTCGAAATAAGGAGATAAATCGAGCTCCACAGTTGTTTGTTAAAATGTGTTATGCTACATTACGAAAAGAAGGAATGGACCAAATTGTATCTTCTCCGTATTAAGCAACCGATATTTTCTAATTAATCATTAACGCGATTTACCGTTGCAATACAACGATGTGTATTCTACGTGGCGCTGTAATCCTGAATTATTACACACGGGGAGGAAAATTATCTAAAAGATAAAATACGTTTATTCGATGGAGCTGATAAATGTTAAATATGATTTACCCAAATCTAAATTCTGTTCTTTAAATAAACATAAAATAAACAATCGTCTTTTTCACGAAAGATTACGGTTTTAAGAAAATGCATATTTCCCCACTGAGAAAAAGTTATTCTCAACGCGAAGGATACGATGTATTAGTACAAATAAATACAACATTAGTATTCACACACTGCGAATACATACTTCTTACTTTTCGGACGATTTTTCTCTCAGCGCGGTTAACGCTCGAGATTATCGTAATCTCAGCCCGCTCCGCTCAGATCCGAGAATATTCCGCCGTCGCGAGTCTTTAAACGCGAAAGAAAGGTAGCATCGCATTATCCCACTCGTTACGACGTACTGTAGAAATGAAGAATCAATGGAGACGCACATTGAGTCGATCGCAAGTGAAACGTAAATAGCGTGGCTCGCGAATCAACTGATACGGGCGACTCGGCGGCGTCGCTAGTTTTAATTAAACTCCATTTATACGAAAGAAAAGATCCGCACCAGCGAGACTTTATTCGCAAATTTCACCGTTAACGGTGGAATACAATACAACTGGTTTGTTCTGCTCATTGCCTCATTCCCAAGGTAGTTATCACTCGGGAGTTCTCTCTCGGTGGGTGCTTCCTGAGAGATGACTCCGCAATGCGTAAGTGAGGGAATACCTAAAGGGTCTCCTGAGAATTACTGAGAGACAGAGAGGGAGAGAGAGAAGGAGAGAGAGAAGGTGGCAGGAAAACGTGGGAAGTCGAGGGACATTTGAGCGACGACTGCGTGGTACGCGCGGGTCGGTTTCTAATGTTATTTATCCAGTTAATTCCAGTTATTCAGTATCTCCCTCTCCCCCTCCACGAACGAATCGATATTCCGACATACGCCCCTGACAAAGGCGATCCACACAGGCTCAGCGAGAAAAAGGGCGGAAAATGTCCGCCGCGCTCTCGCGGAACGTTCTTTTGTTAATTATAACGAAGTCCAGCCGGACATCACGCTGGCATCGGCTCAAAGCTCGCGAAGATTAAATATCTTGGAAATTACGCCGAGAAGTGAATTTTAGTTAAAAAGGGGAAAAAAATGAAAAGAGGAAGAAAGGAAGGAGGAAGGGGAGGAAGTAACCATCCGATTGAAGTTAAATCCGCGGCGTGAAAAATCGCGTCCCTCGCGCTGAGTTTTCAACACTTTTTTCGGAGAAACTTCGAGCCATCCAGTTCCCTCCACTCGAACGGTCCCTCCGGTAATTAACGCTTACACTGCGGGAAAATTAAGGAAATAAAGTGTGTTTATTCGACAGAGGTCTAATAACATTTGTACTAATTTACATGTTCTTATACACAGATGAAAGCAGTTTAGTTGAATTTGCACGAAATGGATAAACCAAACGCGTTGAAGGAAACAGAATTTCTGATTCTTACGAATCAAGTTGTATCTTTACAACAAGAAATTTCTGTTTCCTTCAAACAAAATGCGTTTGGTTTGTCCATTCCAGGTGAATTCAACTAAACCGATTTTTCTTTCGTATACTGAAAAAAGATATTTTTTTCAACGAGAAAACATACATTTTTTTTTAAACTAAAACTTCTCATAAAAGATGCAATTATTTATTTTATATAATTGAATAAAAGAATACAGATTTTAAGAGGTTATAAGACTCAGTGTGTCGTACTTTCAGTGGTATCAAGAAAGTCACTCATAAATTTGGTACTTATCAAGCAAAATTATTATATTTTACTTTGACTATTATAAATAATAAATGTTAATTTGAAGCAAAGTTGAGACGAACATAAATATACACAATATTATAAATACGAAAGTATTATTATCATTTATTTTTGTTATTAATGCGATATTTATGCATAAGTTGATCTAATAGAGATGCGCAGATAATTGAAAGACATGAACGTTTAAATATGCACACATATACATATATATTTCGAGTATCGGTTAATCTAATAGAAATGCAGATAACAGAAAGAGATATATACACGTGTTTAAATAGATGCATATGTATATTTCGAGTACAATTATAAATTATAAACTTTACACCGCAATATTTTCAAAATAAAACGATCGACAATTCTGAAATTGTATATAACGTCTGGAAATATCAGTCTTTAATACGTCATGGTAGTTTTTCGTCACAATCTTATTTTTAGTTTCGAAGACAATAGAAATAAATTAATAATAGTAATCGCTAATCTCAAGGAGCACGCATAAAAAATATCAATTTTAGTTGCAAATATTTCATGGACGATCAATCTTTTTCTAATTGCACGAGCAGTCCTGCAATATTTCAACGTACCTTAGTGCGAATTTCACCGAATGTTCATCAAACTTATTTCGCCTCACAACCTCCTTAACTAAATACGCTATTAATCCCTGCCGAATAAATATTTTCCATTTTTTACATATTTTCCCTCAAATATCGCGCGAAACGCTCCAAGTCTCCAACTCCAGATGTCTAATATTTTCACTATGAAGTGGGCACGTATTCGCAACCATAGGTGGTCCAGGTCGACATCCTCGCGCGTAATTAGCCTGTATAACGGCTTGAAATTTTTCAGTCGCGATTTCGCGCGAGCGAGTTGCGTGCGTGCATGCCCGCACAAACGCTTGCTCGCTCGATTATCGCAACTAGGGCGTCGCGACGCGGATAGTAAATAATGCGACGCTAATAAAGCTGGCCGCGTACACGGCGGCCCGCACACGATGCAATTTCACGTGGGAATGCGCGCTTCTCTCCTTTTTTTTCCCGCGTTGCGCCGCTACGTCGCGCGGCGCGCGGCGTCGCGCGAAGCGACGCGATGCGACGCATTGCCTGTTGTTGCGTGAAACTGTGTTGAGCGGAAAAGCGAATGCCGACTTATGCAAACGACGCGCTTTACGCGCGCCTCGCACCATGGATGCCGTAAAAGTAACGCGACACCTTCGTCGCGCCGATCGCGCGCGGATTTTTATTGCATTATTTAAAATTTTCCCCTCCCGTGCGCGCGCGGAAACTGCGAGGATATTCCCGCCGCGAATCTTTTAACGCGATCGTGCGAACGAGAGCTATCGCTCATTGGGAGCCCCTCTACCTTCGCCCGATCTTGTCGTCGCGTTATTCCGCTTTTGTTTCCGGCGTTTGCGTTTATGTATGTCTCTCTATGCGTGTGTGTGTGTGTGTGTGTGTGTGTGTGTGTACACGTGTCATTAAAAATATTCTCTCTTTGCCGCAGCAAAAGTTTCGGGCGAATCTTGCCGCACGGAAACATACATAAATATACATAATTGGCACAATAAGGGATTACATTTTTTAAAATTACATTTATTTTCTGAAATTCCCCGGTGTCCCACCGTACTCCACCGTCGGGAAATTCCGCTAAATCCCCTTTTGCGCGGGATATAAAGCCATAATTGAATAATTTTTCGATCTAGATATCCCCGCGAATAAAGTCATTATCAATTGCGCGATCAATAAATTATCCGCAAAATATTTAAAATACCGCGACAATTAAAATATCGCAGTAAAAAAGTCCACGATATTCCGGAACGCGTGCTCCACCGACCAATCCCCCCCCCCCCCCCCCCCCCCNCCCATCCCGGGCGTTTTCGTTATTATTATCTCGCCGAAAAAAAAGGAAAAAAAAAACATAAAAATCCGTCGCTTTCGCGCGCGTTTATTTTCCGTGCAGAGAAATACTTTAAATTCGCAGTGAAATTTAATAACTCCCTGAACGCGGAGAGAAATTATATTTTTGTTAATTAATGCGCGACTCGTATATCTGACTGGCGTTATTCTTGTTTTCTTTTGCGAGCTTAAAAATTAAACGTTCACAAGCGGTGGATTAAACGTGCGCGGGATATTTTTATCTAATCAACAGGTACCGTTCGGTTATTAAAAAGACCGATGGTCGAACACGTTTTACAGCGAGGCGTCAACCGCTCGCCGCGCGTCGTATAATAAATAAATATCGCGTCTTGTCTAATTTCATGTCCCTCCCCCTGCCCCCTTCCACGTCCAATCCAGTGAATTTTCGATGATCGATGGTGTCACGTGGGTACGTTGAATTCGGCCGGGAGAAACAGAGAGAGAGAGAGAGAGAGAGGAGGGGAGGAGAACGACCGGGTTAATCGATAGCGGTATTTATTTGCAGACAATTGTATGTTTAACCGTCGTACATCATTGTTGTCCCGTTGTCGTCGCTCGCAACCACGTTATTTATCTCTTGCGAGCTCTCGAATAATCCGGAACGTCGACGCACTCGTGCGCGATGTCGTCTCGGCGCTTCGACGCTTGAAAAATTCGACCGTCAGGCCGAAAATACGCCGATATACGAGATTTTACAAAGATTTAACGTTATTGTGAATTTCTTAATAATCGTGTCGCACTTCCACCGCGCTTGAGACGACGTGCGTCACCTTTCCGCGTTTTATCCGATGATATCTGGTGTCAGTTACTTACTGGCGTCGCGTTGTTGCTTAACCACCGCTTAATTTCGCCCCCTTCAGCGTCTTCGGTAAGTTTACCTTTCTGTTCTTATTTAGGCCGCATACTGAAATGCACAGAAAGAATTTCAGATAAAACGCGAATGCCTGAATTTTCTCGGACTGATATTATTATCACGGTCTGCGTAACAACGGGAAATTCGCGAAAAAAGGAGGAAATTCCTTGAACATGACTGGAATAATTTAACTTCCGCGCGATAAAATTCTGTTTGTCCCGAAAGTGAGAGATATTGGTCGCTAATGGATTATAAAAAGGACGAAAAACCTATCAACAAGGTAATAAAATCTTACGCCGCAATGTATCAATTTCTCCCTCTCTCTTTTTTTTATAGCTTGACGCAATCATTTAGGAAGCGTTAACGAACGATATTCCGTTTTTCGGGACAAAAAGGTTTTATTGCGAGTTTAATTATTCTTGTAATATTATACGTATAAAAAAAAAACTCTTCCTTTGAGCTTTTATACGGTATTTAATTTCTAAAAATATATCACAATTTTTTCGGTGTGCTGCGCCACCGTTATTTAACGCAGCAACAAGCGTATTATTTAGCGTATTATTTTATAATTCACGCTATAAACACCGCTCTTTTTCTCTCTCTCTCTCTCTTTGCATTGATATCGAATGTTTCGAAAACAATGTTTCGCACAGCGTTACGACGGATTTGAAGTCAAGAGTGAGTTTTAATCGTAGCAGATTGACTTGGTTTATAATTTTCTGGAAAATTAAAAACAAATCACACAGATAACCAATTTTAAAGTACGTCATCAAAATCCGCAAGTGCGTTTCAATTCGACTTCCTCGTCTTTCGGGAAAAAAAAAAAAAAATCTCGATCGAGCATCATTCTTTCTTCCGCTACAGCTTTGCGATACTCGGCATTAAATTCGTCCCAGTGACTCGGCCTCGCGAATGAAAGCTCCATTAGAGTGATATTTACTCGAAATTAAACCGCAAAGTTTCGTTTCCCCGCCTCATGATCCTTCAGGCACAAATCGCCAGGGAAAATCACTTACTTTCACTCGATTAGTAAGCGAGGAAACACCCGATGGGGCTTGATATTAAGAAACAACCCCCCCCCCCCCCCCNTCTGTCTCGGGCTCGCGTTCTGTTTTTACGAGACGGTTCTTTAATTTTTCACATTCGATGTACACGTTTTCGTTAGGGGAAAATATATCGGATTTGCATTTGCCTGAGAATTTGTCAACGCGAGACGACGCTGCACTCGCGTCCCGCATACATTCCAGTCACGGCTTTGGGTAGTCCCACGAATGCTCGTGAGATTTTTAGAACAACGCGAAATCCTTCGTCCCACAATGTTTCCTCGGAGACATCTCCTCTCTCTCTCTCTCTCTCTCTCCCTCTGTCTTCCTCTCTCGGCCTCGCTCGCTTCCTCTTTCGCGAGAATTACGAAATCCCCTAACACGTCGCGCATAATGCACGCCGGTGCATCCGGGATGATGCGGATATGGATACGTGGGATGCGTGCATGCGTGCGTGTTTCACGTTTCGTCGCGGCCGCTCGCGCGCGATCGAGTTTACTCGCTCGCTCACTCTTGGACACGTCGCGTCGCGGCTCACTAAAATTTAATTTGTCTCGGCGCAAAACTGGTTCCGTCTCCATTTTCACGCCATCCTTTAAAACACACGCTCCGTCCCGGTGACAAAAGCCGCGAGAAAAAAAAAGAAAAACGGAAAAATCGGGAAGGATGAGAAATCAAATCAAAGGAGAAATTGAATCGGAACGCGCGAGTCGAGTCGTCGCCTGTGCGCGTTCAGTGGTCTCCGAGATTAATTTTAGCCTGGCCGAGAGAGGAAAAAAGAGGGAGAACGTGTGTATGTTAATGATGGCAAACCGGTGAAAATCAATAAGCAATCGGTCGTCGAATCTGTAGTCGAAGTGAGGACGATTTCACGTCGACCACAGGGAGCGCGGCGTTCTCCCGGCGAAAAATTAATTCGCTCGTTGAATTAAATTAATCGGGGTGATATCGATAAAGGTAAAATTAATTAATAGCGAAGATCAAACGCGAAATTACCTTTTTCTTCCTTTTGTCACGATTTCCTGAAATAACACGGGGTTTTTTTTTCTATCGAGTTAGTGGCAACGTTCCACCTGTGAATTTTTGAGTCAGATATCATTCGATTACAAGACGATGAGTTTTACTGCAAATTTCAGGTCGAATATAATATAACAGGCCGAATATAATTCTGTTTGCGACATTTGTATTCTTCTCCTCGTAAAGAGCGTTAACAAAGATTGACTATTTTAGCGTATTATTATTTTATTTCTGTGCTTTATAATAGTAACTTATTTACCGCGCGTACAATGCGAGCGCATTTGTAACGATTTAAACTCTGAATCATTAAATGCGCCCGATCGATCGACGAACGTTCTCGCCTGAGCTCATATATCTTGAGTCTGAGCGTATCGCTTTGTTCCCGGCCAAATATTTAAATATTTCACCATCCCTCCGTTAAATAAAACAACTCAGTGTTATCGCCGGTCTTCCCGCGCGCGCCACGCAATTCCGCGAGCGAATGGAGTATTCTCAGCTAGATACGCGATACTTGAATAATTACACGGACATTTTACTTATTACTAGTGTCCACAATCGCTCCGTAAATTGTGTATTTATGCGCGGAAAATGGGTGAAATATATAAACGTAACCCGAGCACATGACACATCGATTCCTCTCCCAAGTCGAAATTTTGGTTACGTTAAACTTTTAATTTTAAAACACAGTAGAAGCTAAGATTGCGTTTCAGTTCAATTCTATTGATATAATTTTCTCATATTTAGACTCTGAACGTTTGAAATTTCCGTTTTCGCTGTTTTTGCGTCAAAATATATTGTTCAAGGTAGCATAAAAATTTACACAATTAAAAATATAGAAGAGGAATTAGTAAATATTTTCATATTTATAATATTGTGTATATATGTTCGCCTCAACTTTGTTTCAAATTAACTTTTATTATTTACGTAGCGAAATGAAAGTATAGAAATGTAACTTTACTTGATAAACACTAAATTTGTGAATGGCTCTCTTAATGTGTCACTGAAAATACGATATTTATAACCTCCTTAAGTGTGCCAAAGTAGCGTCAACATTTCGACCAGAGCTCTTCCTTTCTCTCTCCCTCTCCCGAAGTAATAATTTTAAAAACAGATATTTTCTCATATAACAATAAGACCGAAAAAGATATTTAAAACGGATTCTTCACGCTCCATAACATGTATTTTCGTGGGATCGAAGCCGGTTATTCCTTCCTTAAATGAGACTCATCTCTCTTTTGCTCAAAATGATATTTATAATCGACATTATTCGACGGATTCGACGATACGAGGTCAGTGCCCTGCGAAATCGGCGCGAGTTTCGTGCTGGATCATCGGCGAATTTTCAATATTTTTATAACCCCGCGCGTTGGAGGGAGGGTGACCAGTGCGCGCGTGCGGAATATGCGATCGAGCGGTCGCGGATCGATCGTTTAATGTAAGCTTATTCGCGGGAGGAATGCACGAATAACATGACGAAATGGTGTACACAAAAATATTCACGCGCGCGCGCACTGCACTTCTGTTAATACAACGTTATGAAAATACGGGAACACACAGAGCGGCCGCTCGAAACGCGCGTATCTGCGCGAACATGAGGAAGGGCCGCGCGCCAGCACTGCAACTTCCCTCGAACCTCCGGTTACGAGTTCCACTGGGAGGTAGGGACGAAAATCGAGTTTTATTTCATCAAAAAGGGAAAAGGGGAAAAACAAGGAAAAGAAAAGGAAAATGGTCCTTATTTCTAACGCGAATAACACGCGAAGAGACGAAGCGGAAATAAAATTATCGCGACGAAGAGTATATACCGCCCATACTGGAGAGAGAGAGAGAGAGAGAGAGGGGTAGCATACTGATATATTAGTGAGGTATCGATACATTTTCTGCCGTATCGCGCCACGCTCGGTGTGTTTCCGTATCCCCGGGATCTCGCTGCATACGCTTGATCGAAGGACGTATCCGAGGATATGCATCCCTGGATGCATTCTCGCGAAGGCTAATGTACGAAC
Source organism: Dinoponera quadriceps (assembly GCF_001313825.1). Lineage (NCBI taxonomy): Eukaryota > Metazoa > Arthropoda > Insecta > Hymenoptera > Formicidae > Dinoponera > Dinoponera quadriceps. The sequence continues at coordinate 459,408 of NW_014554324.1, forward strand.
ATTCGTGTATTTCTCCCCCGTCTTATTTATCCGTACTTTTATTTCCGAGATAAACTCCTCCCTCTTGCTTTTCGTCCAACGGCATTTTCCTTCCAGCAGATTTCCGTCTTATTGTGTCGCCTCGCGTCTCCCTGATAAGAGAAACGCTCGTGAAAGCGCGGCATCGAAGCAAGCGGAAAACGCCGGCGTTTCTGTCTGAGAGATTCCATTAAAAAAAAATACGTATACGTTAGAGGAATAATAATAATAAAATTGACGGGAAAGAGCGGAGGGCCCGGGTCTAATAAAAACGTGAAAATATAAACGCGAATGTGAGGGGCGGCACGGGGGAGATTCTGTTGAAATAAAATTAAGCGTATGGACGACGGATCTTCTTGCGCGGGAAGATAGCGACGGTGTATTTTGATTTGCATCTGCGCGATTCCGCCGGGTAGAAGCGAGCGAGCGAACATTTCGGCGCGCGATCGCGAATTGTCGTCACTTTTGGATTCGAAGTTGCATCTCTCGATCCGTTCCGCTCTTCGATCACAGGGTCGATTCCCTCGAGGTACGCGTGCACATTTAACCTCCTCAGGGGTGGATTTATCAGAATCAGAAGAAAATTATTTACAAACAAAAATATAAATAATGGTCCCACGATTGAATTTTGTAGTGTCATAAATGAGACATCTGTCACTTATATAATGACGATTTTCTTCCTTCCCGTGAAATTTTATGGTGAACATTTGTTTACAGTAATATTTGTTACATTTATCGGCGATGTTCCCAGTAAAAAAGAGAAATTGAATGCATCTAAACGTACGTAGACGCATGTGTCGAGTATCATGAAGAGGTCCGAGCATCTTCGCGCGAAACGACAAAGCCGTCCCGCGGCCGTGACGTCGGCAGATCGAATTCGTGGAATTAGCTTCATCGATATTACAATTCTCGCGGAAGGTTCGCGTTTTCGCTCTCTCCTCCGTCGCGAAATTTACATCGAATCAAACAGTTTCCACGCTGCGCCATGTATATTAAACAATAGTAATAATATGCAACAGGAAACCCGAGCGGTCCGTTGCGGGAATTCACCGCCGCAAAGGAGAACGGTTTGCGGAGGGGGGGCGGCAAGATGGGGATGAGGTGGTTTCCGCTTGTTTAACCTTGCCGGATTAATTTGGCCGTTGTCGATGGACCAGCTCTCTCGCTCTTTCATCTCCCCCCCCCCCCCC
>NW_014554324.1:460624-493208 GCF_001313825.1 Dinoponera quadriceps
CCCCCCCCCCCCCCCACCTTCCTCCTTTCTCTCGTTCTCGCCTGTTCTCTCTCATTCTCCCCCTTTTTTCCGCTCGCTCGCGAAGATGCACGTCGGGATTCGCGGCCTTGATTTATACCGAAATCGGCGCCGTTTATTATCAGCCGCCTCTCCCCCTCCCCTCCCCGTCCGCTGGCCCTACCTTTCTCTCTCTCCGTCCGCGCAAACCGTGCCTGTGCTGTTGGATGTGTGCATGCGTGAAATTGGAAACGCAGACAAGCGTCCATGCAAATTTAACCCGTCCGTCCGTCCGTACGTCCCTCCCTCCGTTCGTTCGTCCGTCCGTACGTTCGTCCGTACATACGTCTGTTCGCCATTCGACTCCGCGGCCGACAAAGAAGGAACTTCCGTATCCTACCACCGTTTTCACCCTTCCCCCTTCCCCTTCACCCCGACGAGCCACCCCTTATCCTGCAGCTGTGCGTACTACCTAGCTAGCTGGCTACCCCTCGGTAGCCTGTGTCTCGTTGACGGGTTCTCCGGGGGATGGAAGAGAGGAAGCTTCATAGGGGAAGTTCGATGCGAGATGTTTCGGGAAATGTTGGGTATACTTAGCAGATGAAAGAGAAGGAGGCGAAGGAAGAGAGTGGAGAATGACGTTATCCTGTCTCATGCATATATGTATCGCGCGGGGAAAAGTACGTTAAATATTGAGTCCAGATATCAGCGGGACGGAAAACTCATTGGAGCCTCTTGATTCCGCTTATTATCGCCGTCTGCGTCTTCTTCGGGTTTATCTTTTGTTTCACTTGTCACTTTGGCTCTACTTTACTTTCTTTCTCCCTCGCTCTCTTTTTCTCTCTGTATGTGTCTCTCTTATTTACGCTGAGAGAATCCCGCTAGAGTTACCGATATTTTATATATCAGCTTTAAACTTTGTCTTTTTAAGGGGTTTGACTCCATACAAGTAATAACAGCAATACAATAAAGAATTTTATGCTAGAAACAGTATACTGAAATTTTTGTGTTATTTTAACAGGGGGAATGTGTTAAAAAGTACACAAGTATAATGTTAAATTAACACATTCAGCTTGCGAATAAATGACCTTTCAACACACTTCCCATGTTAAAACACAAAATTTCAGTGGACTGTTCTTAACTCAAACTTGTTCACCGTGCTAGAGAAACTAGAGAAATGTTTTCTCTTGATTATATTTCTGTCACTTGTGCGATTACAAATATTAAAACTTTTTTCTCAATATACACGGACATTTTTTTAAGTATTTTTTTTAATTAATTCCCGACGTCTTGCTTCGTGTGTTTGTTTGATCTTTTTCCACGACTTCGTCGGATGCGGCCGGGAACGTCGATGTATCCCAGATGTAGAATATTTCGAGAAATGTTCGATATATACTTAGGAGATGAGAAACGGCGGGAAGGGCCCGAGAATCATGTTATTCGTGCACGTTGAAATGCTCGAAACACCTGCTGAACTTGAATGGATCGAGAAATAAACCGTTAAATATCGTTGTATTTATTTAACGATAAATTTACGACTCGGCGATTTTTCTCGCTGTTTTTTGCCTTAGCTTTTGTTCTGCACACACATTCGAGCCTCAATATGCGGCATATTACGGACGTAACACGAGCAGTATATAGGATAGTCATATACATTCGCCTAAAGCACTATATATATCCTATATAGCAGCACAAAGCGCCATATTATGGCCCACTGTCAATTGCTAAATGTGGGCAAAGTCACGTAATAGATGCAAATCTTGCCCTCAATAACAGTGCTTAATTAATTCCAATGATGTAATTGTTGCTTACGCAGCCTCAAATTATCCAGGTAACTCCGCTTGCGCTCGTCGGCAGGGTGAACTTGGCGCGACAAAAAGAAGCTCTAAAGACCGGTCGATATCCGAAGAAGTAATCCGTTAAACTGTAATTTCAATGACCACGAAAAACTAATCGATTATCGGGCTAACCGTTCGTCGTTATTTCCCGGAAGGCTAAAAGCCGAGTTTCTGAATTGATTTCATGCTGATTTTATATTACTATCGGAAATTTTCTCGCGATATATTTATATATTTACTTTATATATTGTAACTTACATATTTTATATTATATATTATAATAATTACATAATACGATTCTCCTCGTTTATCGGGTGAATAATTATCATTTGTAATTAATTCATGATGCGATTTTCAATAACGTTGAGACGTATCGTAGACCAATTACCACCTCGCTCGACGCTCTCCGCGTTTTTTCTGATAGATAAATCCTTTCCTTTTTTACCAAACTCGCGGTAATCATTAGCTTTGTCGCGAGGAAGTATTGCGGTGTCGCGATTACGTTTGATTGGCTCTAAATAACTAATCCCATTATGTAAAGCTACGCGAATTATTATTCCAGATGAGTGCCCTTAGTAAACGTGGCAGTTTAGTTTGCACAGTGAACGTATAGAGTGTGCCCTAGACTCAATTAAGTTCTGATCAATTCGCCGACAAAAGTGGGACGAGCTGTATCCCACTTTAATCCCTTTACGCTTCGATCTTTATAACTAGTTTCGCTTTATTATTACGCGCAATATCGCCGGCATACCAAAAGGATTGCGTCTTCCCTTCTCTCTTTATTCCGAGAGACGCGTTGTATCGCGGGCTTAATGTCATTGCATTTTGCGCGTGTAAGTTTTGAGGCGGCGCGTCAATCGTCGCGCGTACACTCGAAATTTCTTCGGGCGGAATCTCATCTTTCAGCACATGCGAAAAGCAGCGATATTTTAACTCGGGACGATAGCGAAAATACCGCCGCTCGAATTCGCGGGAGCGAATGTTTCACTCAAGCTCAGAGCGGATTCTGATTCCATACGAGCGATGCTTCGATCGATTAGAGTGAATTTGTTCCCGCTAGAGGGTGGGATACATCAGATTCACCCTTCAGTTTCGAGTGAGAATATTCACTCGACGACTTTCGGAGTGGAGCATTTCACTCTGCACCGAAGTGAAAAGTCACCCGAATCCGACCGACTCGGTTGTCACACGGGGGAAAAGTAATTTTTTGTCTAGTTGCAGCGAAACCATCCGGATATTAGTGAATCGCTCGCAATCGGAGCGGAAACAGTTTTATCGCCAGGATAGAAAAAAATTCCACTGAGTGAATCTTTCGGTGGGATACGTTGATTTGCTGTTAGAGCAAAACAGAGTTTCCCCGACATTTATTCTCTCACTGGCGAAACAATTTATGGAATCAGTAAAATATGTTCAGCGAGTGTGCAATTAGTAGTACTCTCAACAAGTCGTTTTGCCGTCCACAACAGCGGCCGGCAAATTTTGCTGCGACAGCACGAAATTCCCTGTGCCAGCAAGTTATTTTTCTCCGTGCATTCTGCTTTTCGAGCGAGACTTCATTCCGAGGAATCTGAAGGATAACGGAAAGTCTCGTCCGTTACAATTATCGCTATTCGCTCTTGTCGAGTTGATTATCAGTAACAACTCCATCTACTTATCACTTTCGCACGTTATTTCTCGATCGTTACCGTTTCGCTTGTCATTTCAATCGCCGAATCGATCGGCACCGCGTGTTTCCTCCTCTTACACGCACAGAAAACGAATCTGCCGCGCATCCGTCGCGATGTTTGTCCCGACTGATATGCCGGCGATTAGGATTTTCATTGCGCTTAATCACTTCGGCGCTATGTCGAACATTCGATAATAATTAATTAGCCACTGCCACTGGCCATTAGCGCGTCCGTCATTTACGAATCTAGTTTAACTTGCTCCGCCGACCGTTCAGTTTTCACAAGCCAGTTTCATAAACGACGTCACTTAGTCGTTAATTCGCGACCCATTAATACCCGACATTCGCGGGAAGTTACTTTGTTTACCTTCCGTGCGACGTCCGAGTTTCGAAAAGTATAATGTTGGCCGTCGAGTTAGACTTTTCTTTCGTCCTTTCGTGAAAGAAAAACCGTCAATCTTACTTTGTACCTCGCGGCTATCGTCGCTTATTGAGTTCAGGAGTGACGCTGACTCGCGATCTCCCTCGCTCGCGTTTTCCTAACGACGTTAACTGCATTTATCTTGTGATATCTGACTTGCTCGATTGACTTCGTCCGAGCTACGCCACTTCGGCGAACATGTCGGCGCAGGACCAACTGTCTTCACCGAGGACATCGTAGACATATATAGACTAAACGCTCCCCATGAGAAGCTGCGAGGACTTCATCGGACAAGGATGTCCTGTTACTGCAGGCATTCAACTTTTGTCTAGCAGCTTGATTGCTCTCGAAGGAAGCTAGGCGAAACCAAATCTATGCCGCGACTCTAATGACACACAATTTGCTGTCTCCCTAAATGATTTTCCTCCAGGTTTTCTCCAGCGAAATACGAATATAGCTTTTCTTCAATCTTGTCCTCAAGTCTCTCGTATGTTTTCATCATAAAGAAATAAAACAAATCATTATACACGTAAGTAAATATTTAAAATCGTCCGAAGTTTATCTTCTCAGGTGCTTGGTCGACGCAACGATCCGTAGCAGCATCTGAAAAGACGTACTTTAAACGATCTTAGAACTTTATAAGGTCCGGCCATAAATACTGGCCTGTGAGTAGACCAAAGTCGATGCGCGACTTAGCGAGCGCATGGAAGGCCGATGCAGCAAAAGTGCATCAGCCACAGGTGCTTTAACGACGCGTGAAAGCAGTGCTTCTTTCCCCGCTTCTCTTCTCCTTCTTATCCTTCTCTCTTTCTTTCTTTTGCTCTCCTTTTATTCCACCATCACCTGCTCCTCCCTCTCTCTCTCTCTCTCTCTCTCTCACAGACACATTCTCTCTCTCTCCCCCCTTCGTCCCTCCTGCCATTTTCTAACGCAGATATTAAAATCAATACGGTATGCGTTTGACTGGTACACCGTATGTACCGCCATTACCGCATGCACCGGCCGCGTATGTACGATCCGCTGCCCCCGCAATCATCCCGCGCCATACCCATCCTTCCTGCAATCCTCTCCGCTCCCCCCTCCCCCCCCCTTGCCACGGCCGCCCTCCCTTGCGGATGCACGCGAGAACTGCAGCTGCAGCTGTAGCGCCTTGCAGCCGACGTGGTTGAGAGGTTGAACCGAGGTGCGAACTGTTAAAGGAGGGATGAAGGGCTCGGGGAATTTGACGTCGGGGGCCGAGGATGACTTTGGAAAATGACGGCGCACCCGAGATAACGGATGATCTAATCTGCGCGCGCTTCTGAATCTTCCCCTCTCTCTCTCTCCCCCTCTCTTTCTCTCTCTTTCTTCCGCGGGATTGGCTATCTTTCTCGCTTCTTCGCTTAATTCGCCGCCCAAATTCGCTCGGAATTTCCTTTCCCGTTTGGATGCGCACCTCCGAATCGCTCTGCTTCTATGGGTTTCTAAGCTGAAATCTCGTGAGCGCTCGAATTTCGGGATGGATCTACTTTCTCGAGATGGTTGTATACTTCCGGAAGGCGTCGCGTTACTCGCCCCTTTAATCCCCCGGAATCACGAGAGTCGGGGGATCCTCTCTCTTTCTCTCTCTCTCTAACTAGCGTCGTGTAAACCAAGCATCTCATTACACCCGTCAGTATAATTATCACTTCACCGTCTTTTCCTTCCTTTTACCGCCTCTCTTTTTTCCCTTCCATCTCTTCTCTCTCTCTTTCTCTCTCGGCTGTCTCCCGGCGACTCGAAGCGTTTTAATCGTTTGATTCTCATATCGTCGCGTCGTCCCCGGCCACCACGTGAGTCTGGGTGCGAAGTATTAAGGGAGGGCGCAAAGATGGGATATAATTTCATACCAAGTTAATCAGGCGCTCTCAGGGAGTCCCCGGGGAGACGCGCAATGTCAAGGAGGACTGGCGAGGTAGTAGCAGTAGCGGCAGAAGGAGGCGGGGGAGGAGGGTCGGGATCGTAACCCGCGACATCAAATACTGTCCAAGACGTGCCGATGTCATGTAACAGCTGCTACTAATCGCCTGTTTAACTCAGCTAATTAGCGGCTTAATTACACGGCGATCGTGACGCTGATAGTTCAACAACGCGATCACGGCGATTACACGGCGCACTTTGTTACATTACATCTCGGCCGGCGGTCGCGCGACGGCCGTGGAAAAATTCGAGGGGGGGGGGGGAACTCCCGGTTAATTACGTTCCGAATATACACCGCGTTCAGGAGCGGTCGAACTTGTTCTCACCCGCCCCGCCATAGATTGATTAACTTTCGAGCGAGCACCGCAGTTGATTAATTAAACGCTCTTCGACCGTGGGATACCTCCGTCTGGAGATATCCGCCTCCTCGTGGATGTCCTCTCGGGACGAGTTTGCATATTTTTCCGAACATATTCATTCGAGTTATCCCCCGAAATTGTGATTCTTCCTTCCCTTTCTTTCGATTCCATTCAGCCCCGCTCAACGTTGAAATAAAGGCGACTATTACGGCGTGTCGTTGCAACTCTGTCGCGCTTTCGAGGCTTCGCGCGGCAATAATAAAATTGAGGCGCGCTCGGCGCCGCAAACAGCCGAAAAGATGGCGGATTAATAATCCCGCGCGCCGCGGCAAGGGTTAAGGGCGTCGTATAAGTTCATGATGTCGCGCGAGCTCTCGCGTATTTCGCTGACACCTCGTAAAACTGTAAACACGTTGCCGGCATTGGTTTTATCGCGCATTCGGACTCGGGATTCACGAGCCGCCATTTAGCCGGAATATTATTTTGTCAGGCCGCTTCCGGGATCCGTGAGCGAGCCGAGTTGAAATTACTCGCGCCGGCGCGCACGGCGCAATTAACGGGTAGGATTTACGTCGTGGCGAGTACTCCGAGGCGAAACGCTTTACGACGGTTAAGACAAAGAATCGGGCAGAGATGAAACAATGTAACGGAAATGAGGAGGGTGAGCCTTAAGTGCGCGCGAATGCCAGGCAGAGTGACATCCGAAAACGTACCTAAAATCGTCCGCTCGAGGATGATAGGTACTCTTCGCCCTCCCGCCGCGACCGTGTCGAATTGTGATGCCGAAGGAGGGAGGAATTCGCGCGGGCGTTTTCGCTTGCGCTGCACAGACGTCGTCTCCGACACTTTTGCCCCGACGAGTGTCGATTTTTCATCACGACCGAATTCCACGGCCGCGATGTGTCTAACAATATGTCGCCTTGACATATGAATCTGACATCAAGCATACAATCGCAAAGTTGTTTGATGAAAAACTTACGTATATGTACATATGTGCGTACATATATATATATGTATTTTTTGATTTTGATTTGGTATAAATCTAACTTGCGATAAGCACAGCATCTAATCGGCTCGTCCTTGCTCTTGATTTTCAGGATCGAGGTTTGCGGCCGATCGATCGATCTCGGTGGCGAGTGCGTGTGGATCGTGCATGTCCGAAGTCGGCGATTCGCAGGTAAGTCGATTTACCGACGATTGCATTATATTTCTACCTGTTTTCCGCCGGGCCAATAATTGCCCGTACAATTGCGACTCGCAATTAATCACGGCACGATCGCATAATCTAATACAGAAATTGCACGTGCAACGTATCGCGGTAATATACCGGCAATTGATTGCACGAAACAGAACACGCTCCAATTCGCACGACTGTACATGCAAAATGTTCGGTGTAAATTTGAATTCGTCAGCATACACAACCGCGAATAATCCTTTGAGTGTCAGTGACGCATACTTGCGCGCCTTCGCAAAAAAGCTGGAAAACAGGCGATTCTTCCGTCACTTTGAACGTCGCGATTTAACGAAGTGTCGATATCGGCGACTCCTGTGTCTACACGAGATTACATTCTTCAACTGATTTTGATCAACAGAATTCTAATTGAAAGCTCGGTTACAAACATATACAATAATAAAAATGTGAAAGTTGCGACTAATGGTGATCTTCCTCGAAACTTTCACATCAGAACTTTTGACTCCAATTGGGCCCCAAGAAATGCTATTAAAGCAATGATAGTTTCGGGACATCCTATATGTGCGTGTTTAATAGTAAAATGTGTCAACGTGCAATCTTTTCTTAGACAGATAACGATAGGAAAAATACGGCGGAGGGCGCAGTTAAGTAACTTTCTGATGGCTAATAACGAGTTTAGGTGCCCTTTCGTGATTTCTTGGCATCAGCTTTAACAGACGGAAATATTTGGTATAATTAAGATTGCATGGGAAGGGTTTAATTCAGTCACAGCCGCACAAAAGAATACCTCTTTCGTTTTACCTCGCTATTTTTCTTTTACGTGGTGAAACGTCAATCGAGCGAGAAACAGACTTTACTAGTGTAAAATGCGGTGGGCCGGCCGGATAAGAAACGAAAGGGGATGGTTTTGTGTCGGTGCCTTGTTAACTCGTGATTATTGTTCGTCAATTTTAATTACACGCTTTTAACGGGCGACGGGCGCGATTTCTTGGAAAACTTTCGCGAAGACGCGGCACACTTCGCGAATGATATATTTCGCTGTTTCTAATCCCGCTGAATCGCAAATTGAGCATCACCGCAATCCAAGGACCTTCAATTAGTGCCGAGAAAAAGTGGCGATAAATTGAAATAAATGATTAATCGCGAACGCTCGACGGTAAATAATTGATGACGCTATTATATATTTTCGTGGCTGGGCGTGCGACGTTGTTATAAAGTTTCGTTCGGCGATACGTTAAATGTAAATTTATTTAATCGCCCCCATTGGATTTTCGGAATTCGTTTACCGTGGAATTATTGAAGTTTATCAAATATGCGAATGTGTGCGACGTACCGATCGGAATATTAAGAGGACGATTAGTATAGAAATACGCGGCAAATGAATAACAATAAATATACGGAGCGTCCCAAAATCGGTGACGAGCAAACTGCCGATTTTTCTCACGTGAATCGACGCGCTAATTATTTTCGATCTAAGATGGATGTCCGAATTAGTGACAGTGTCCTAATTTATGATAATCCGTTCTTTTGAATGAGTCAAATAATATAGTTCCGTATTTATTCTAAAAAAATGTGTTTTTACTCTAAATTTTACGTATTATCTGTCGTCAAGTTTCGAATAAAATTAAAAGCCGCACTAAATACTGAAATATCATAATTACGAGCTGCTAATAGCGACAGTTGGAATAGTTACTCGCCGATGCTTTAGAAGTTGGCCGTTAATGTAAGACTTTTTTATTTCTTTGTATTTTTAATCTCAAACGATTGAAATTGTCAAAATCGAGGAAAGACTAAAGAATATTTTGCAAGCGAAAAAAGCAACGAGATACGTGTTTTTTATAGTTAATATATGTATATAATCAATACTAGAATATTTATACGCCTGTATTACTGATTATCTAAATGAATATATTATAAAATGATATAAACGTTCCTATTTCTAAAGAGGAAACGTGAATTATAAAATTTATAATTCCAAAATATACTCCTATGATAATAACTCTCCCTCAAAAATTTATAACAAATAGTACGAATATGAGTTCTTAAATTGTAATGTTTAAGTCATACATTTATATATGTTTATTTTAACGTTCTGTACCAATTTGTGACACTCGAATAATGATTTTTGTCAATAATAGGATTGTTCGTACGTTGCCTGTTCAGTTATATAGACGCACTATGTCAGAAATTGGGATAAAATCAAAATTACATCGTTAAATGGTATTTCCGTCACTTTTGAGTACAAATTATAGATTAATTAAAATTTTATCATAAATTGAATAAAATTTAATACAAATAGAATCCCGAATGTTTAAACTCCCGAACAAAATAAATATTATGTATTTAATACGCGTATATTGATGATAATTTATGAATTTATTTTCACGATGAAGTTACTTAATTATTCATCGGAACTTATAAACCATTAGATAAAAAAAGTATCTCTTCCTCTCTTTTATAATTAAATATTAACCGATTTTTTGTTATCCCGGTGAATATCACACCTCTCCAAATTGTACACTCTATATTCTTCGATCTCCCTTCTCTTTCCCGCTATTTTTTTTTAACGTCCACTTTTACGTTTATTTCGACACGTCCATTGCGAGCCGGCTTTTTGGCAACATTTCGACGCTCGTCAATCTCTTGACGAATAAACGATTTCGCCATAACCATTCTGGATTACCGTACGTGGGACTTGATATTGCGCTTCCGGGGTTGCTGCCCCCTTCGCCTCCCGACTTTCCCCGTCCATTCTGTGTACAGCGATTTGTCGCAGCCAAATGCAATTGTACCCCCATTTCTTCGGTAATTGCAAAATCGGGCGAAACTCCCTAAAGCGAAATGACGGAGGGTTCTCGGCTGAAAAAGGAAAAAAACGAAAAATGGACGTCTCGTCGATTATCTCCCCGTAATTCGGCGAAATCCAATTTTTCGCGCAACGGCGAGGGAAAAAAAGGCGAGCATCTTCCTCGCAGTTCCTCTACCTATTTTCAACGTGTGTCCGCGTCTACGCGCGCTACGCTTTGTGTTACTATCGCACGCAGAAGCAACAGCCGATTTTATTTCCGTTTCACCGTTAATTCCGCGGAAGAAAATATTTATATATTTTTTCGTTCGCTCGCGTGCATTGCGCGTATATTGCGTGCCGCTTCGAAAGTTGAAAAAAAAAATTTAGGTTTTCCGAAATCTCGCAATATCGGTGCGCAATAAATCTAAATGTATCTGATAGCACGGTTTCTCTCTCATATTCGCGTGTTGCCATATTTAAAAAACAGGAAATATCGCTGTTTGTAAAAGTTGTCAAAGCTTCTAGGCGCAACGAAAGGTTGATGGAAAAACATTTTTGAAAAATTGCAATTTGGGAAAAGAAGCACACACACACACATAATATAATATGTACACACGTCAAGGCGCTAAAATAGAAATCGATTCTTCCTTACCGCGAGCCGCGACTAGATCCAATTACGGGATCGCTCGGAAAGCAAAGTTCACGCGGCAACAGTCCAAAACCGGTCATTTCATCATCCCCTTCTCCACATTTTCTAGTCCCGCCGGCCAGAAGCCGGTTTATACCCGTGTCCCGATAATCCCGCAATTGTCCGCGCCGCGGGGCTCCACGGTAGAACCGTGTCTTCCTCGCGGCCGTCGCGGATCCGACGATTAATCCGGAGCTTCGGGGATAACCGGCGCGGATCGGCCGTCATCCTCGCTTTGCGCTCGCGCGCCCATGAAAATAAGTCTGCGCGCTCGTATTTAATTTGACAGCCACGGGAGGGCGGGAGGAAAAATTTCCCGCCCGCTAATGCACTCGTTAACGCGCTCGCGCGAGCTCACGCGATTTATTAGGAGCGAATGATCGATCGATCGAGCGAGTGTACGAGAGAGTGAAGGAAGGAACGAGCGAGCTCGGCGGTCGCGCTCTGGTGCGAGCGGCGTTTTATCGATCGATCGGCCGGCGAGCGGCGGGAGATTTACGCGTGCATGCCAGCCGTGCCTCCAACGAACATATGTCATGTTATTTACGAGCCGGGCATTACTCTCTGCCCGATTTACTATATTTTATGTTACGTGGATGGACTCGCGATTCTTCCGGATCTTTCGCCGAATCGGACGCCGGTCACGTCCAAGTGCGTGCCCGCGTTCCGACGACGGAGCCCCGGCCCGCCGATACTCAAGTTAATTGCGCGACGCGCCTCTTCGCGAGAGAGTCGCCCCCTTTTTTCCATTTATACCATTTATACCGGTGCATTACGCCGGTGTATTTTCTCGGAAAGAACGTGTCTGTCAACGTGGCCGCTTATCATGACTAACTCGTAATAAAGAAACGGCCACTGCGAGCGCGTGTGTACGCGCAGAAGAAACGCTCGATTGCGCGCGGTATACACGTCGGGCCGAAAGTTGAATAAGATTAAAGGCGAAGGTGATCTCGGACCGAGGAGAAATTGCGATCGGAAGCCGAGGCTCGTTAGAACGGAAATGATATTTCTCAGACGTATCCCCGGCACTTACGCAGCCGCGATCGACGCGTGTCCTGGTAAGGCATATTCGGGGGAATTCGGTTGACCGCGAGATTACCGGCGCATACGCGCGTCCCGGGGAGCCAGGAAAAATAGGTGCGTCGGTATCGGCGACACCTCTTTCGCGAGGAAGGCATTAAAGGACCGTTCGATCACGATCATCCCGATACTTCCGAGTCGAAATGGGGCAAATCTCGGGTGCTTAATGGCGGCCATTTGAGGGTCAGCGTCGTGGCGGGGGATTTATGCCCTCATATTTTGGCAGAGACGGTCGCGTCGCGGAGCCTTTCGGCAACGTCACCGGGCGCCTTTCAATCAGCCGACGCGCGCAATTCGGCCGCCTGATCCCCCGACATTTTTACCCCGAGCGGTATAATGCATCGCTCGATTTCCACCGCGGAAATCGGAAGCGGAGGGAGCAAAGAAAAGAGGGGGGGGGGGGANAAGAAAAGAGGGGGGGGGGGAATGAGAACGCGCCGTTCTCTCGGATGGATCCCGCCGGGGACCGGCTATTTCTCGAGACTCTCCGGCCGCGCTTGTTCCCTTTCAGGATACAAAATCGCTGTTTTTTTCAAGCTCTAAGTAACCGCTCGCGCGCTCAAGGCAGGAGGTTGCTCCGTGTGGCCCGCTATCCGTTACTCACCTATTCGTACGAATTACACGGCTGGGAGAGCGATCTCTTTCGTTACGCGCGATCCGAGGCGAAATCGCGCGCGAAACTGTCGCGAGTTCATGACTCGCTTTTATGATCGTTCCCTACGTCTTTGTCTTGATTGCCGTTTTTATCGCCGTCCGTCATACGAAAGCTTGACCGACGATTGAGTTGCCGAAGATACGGTAAATTAGGAAAATTCGAGAGAGAGAGGTACACATATATATATAAGTTTACCACAACTTCGTTTCAAATGAATATTTATTATTTGAGCGAAGTAAATATATAGAAATTTTGCTTTATAAATATGAAATTTATGAGCTGCCCTTTTGACGCGCCACGGAAAATACGGTACTAATAGGTGATGCGCCCTTGATTAATTGTATATTTCGAAAGAAATATATATTGAAAAACGGAACGAATTTCTGCCTCAGCTCAATATTTCATCTGGTTTTATTAACTCTCTGTTGGAGGCACAGTCGATTTTTCAAATATAATTTAATTACACTTTATATATATACGTAATTTAATGAGACTCGGTAATATCATAGGTCATTGGCGATCGCAGAGGTCGCGGCATTCGGCGTGTTAATCGAATGAATGATTTCCCGACCGCAGGGCGCGAAATCGATTCTTCGTCGCGTCCCAAATATCTCGCGGATATTTATTTACGAATAATCTACGATTCACGCTGTCGGTCGGTTCACAGTCAGAGGTCACGGTCAGATCATCGCCCGGTAAAATCCATTAAGTTCACTGCATTTTCGAGCTTGCATTCACACCGTCGGTCACGGCCGAGTAGAGCAAACGGTTGTAGGAACCGCGAGCCAATCCTCGAAAGAAATCTACGTGGTAAAAAAATTGTGTGTCGCAAGTTGCCTTAACGATGCGCCGATTTTTAATTGCGCCCCTCTCGGCCCTCTTCTCGTTCCGCATCGAGCGAATTCCGCGTAGATTTACAAATCTCGCGGAACTGCGAGAGGTCCTTCGGCATCCGTGCGCGCTCGCGTTTCCGCAGGATGCAAAGTGCCCGGCAGGACTCCCCCTCCCCCTCGCCCCGCCGACAACGACGCCCTGACTGCGCGAGCGACAAGAAAGAGAGAGAGAGAGAGATACAGCCGTTTGAAGTCGCGTTACACGCCAAATAACACTCGGATTGTAAAGCCAAATAAAAGTATTGCTCTCCTTCGGCTTCGTTTTCTTTCTTCTTCTTCTTCCCCTTTTCTCGCTCCGTCTCGTTCATTCATGAGAGGGAGAGAGAAAAACGGCGGATAAATCGAACTCGGCTCTACTTAAAAGCGCGCGCGAAGGAAGTTCGGGCGCTCGCGAGAACGCGATTAAAAAGCGATTTCCAATGAAAAGGCGGGAGCGAGTACGAGGATCGGGGATTCGACGTGATGCCGGAGGCAGAGGAGAGCGACAGGGAGGGGGATAGGGAGGAGAGAGGGGCGAACGACACCGTGCGGCGGTGTTTTTATTTCACGGGAAATTTAACTTTAGGACTGGCGAGTCGGGGAGAAATTGCGATGGACAGGGCGAGTTCGGTATTGGATTACGACGGAATGATTGCGCTCTTAATTAAAAGGGGTGGGACAAGGGGGTAGGAACACAGGTCGAGGGGGGAGGAGGAGGAGGAAGGGAGGGCGGCAGAGCCCGACCCCGTTCGTGTTTCCGCTAAAGGGATTAACTTACTAAATCAGAGTTATGGTCTCATTGTCAGTCGCGATCATAAAGCCGATAGATAGATGTTAACGCGATGAAGTTTCCTCCGGGTTTGTCTTCGGTCCAACTTCCGCGAAAACGGGCTGAGATCGCCGCGTCAGCTCTCCTGTATTTCATTAATGCCGTCGCGAGCGTCGCCGGCCGCGCGTTGTTTAAACTGTCAGCGCGTGTCGCGATTTCGCTGGACGTTATTACGCGTCTTCCGAGTCTTTCCTGCGGGATCGACCGGCCACGTTCGTATCACATACGACGAGCACACGACGACACATCGGTGGATGGACGTTAACGCGTGAGTTCTTTTCACTCTTCTTTTCGCGGGAGTTTCGGGTAGCCTCGGTGGCGGACTTCCCACCTACCCTCGTAATTAATCGATCGCCTCTTCCGACATTCGGTCTAAGATGTAGGTTTAATTCTCGGGTTTCTAGCGATTGCTCGTAATTTCCCGCGAGGAACCAGTATAATGATGGTATTCCGAGAGGAGAACATACATTTTTAAAAAGGACCCGAATCGAAAGCTTAATAGTAACCATATTTATTAACGGAGAAATTTTCTAATATATGACAGGTAATTTGCGGAATCGCGGATATTGTGTGTGTGTGTGTGCGGACTGGCAAAAAGTAAAGGAGAAACGGAATAATTTAATAAAGGGAAAGAGAGTGCTAAAATGATAGAGTAAATAATATACAGAGGAAAAGAGTTCTTTAATAATTTAATATATATTTTTGTTTGACTAGAGTTTGTTTGATATAAACAACATAACTTCATATCAAATATCATTTTATTTAGATGAAAATATTGTTGTTTCATTAAAGTAAACCATGTTTGATAAAGAAAACTATTATTTTAAGGAAAGATAATATTTGGTTTTTGATAAAAAAGAAATTATTCCACTGTATATTAAATTGCCTCACTGAAACAAAGAAGCTCTTTGATATTTTTCTAACGCAATGTTACTTTTTCCAAATAATTTATTATTTGTGACATCCCCCCTCCCCTCTCTCTTTCTCTTTCCTCCATTGTCTTCACGTCTTCGCGTTTCTCATCCGTGTTGATTAGTGCACGACGTTCCAAACAGAATTTAATGTGTAATTTCGGGCGTTAATATGCGATCTCCTGCCGGTCGCGGAATTTTGACCGGTTTTAAACGATGAGTGTCTAAACTTGCCTAACGGCTCGCGGGTTATGGTTTTATTAATGCTCTTATTTATATTCATCCCTCGCGAGACGCGCCTCATATAACATGGAATGATGGAACGCGGCCGCCCTTCTTCATCCTCGTCTTAATGAAAAGCGCATGAGTCCCGGCCGAGTAACTTCGAGCGGCGGCGTTTCCACCGACGACTCATCCCCTACCGAAAACGATTCGCTAATCTCGTAAGTGCTTCGTGTAACGGAGAACTGAATATGCAGCAATTAATCCTCACGCTGCGCCGACAGCCACCGCGCTGGCTGAGCGCCGCTCCCGCACTTTTTCTCCATTTGTAATAACAACGTGTTCCGCGAAAATGCGCGGACGGTTTATATCTCGAGAGACGAAGGGACGCGGAATGGACGCGGAAAAATGCCGCGGGACGGGATGAAATAATATCGGCCGTTAAATTAGACGTTTCGTTAGTTGCATCAGTTCCTTCGTTAGTTTTCGAATTAGTATCCGCGCACCTGCGCGTCCCCGATTGTTAATTCGCGTATTTCCACCACTCGAACATACTCGTGAATTAATTCTCGGCGACAACTCGGTGATAAATATGCCGAAAGGAAAAACATTGTTAATCTCGCTGCAAATTACAGTGAGTTTCACCGTATCCTTTTGTTGTTCTAGCGAGAAAGTAGCAGCGGCGTAACACACGCGTGCGAAGTTATTATTATTAACTTGGTAATTAACAATTATTATTATTATAATTTTATTAATATTGCTGTACTAGTATATAATTGCGTTTACTATAGTTTAGTTGCACCAACGAGTGCGCCGAGTGTAATATTTGCTCCGGCATAAAATTACAGTCACGGGAACCACGGATGTTTCCTTCTGAAAAAGAGTCCTTCCGCAAGGGTGTAAAATATGTCTCATGCCTGATTTAATTCAAGCATTTCCCTTCACGCGGATACCGCGGCGCGATAATTAATTCACGTCCGAGTCGCCGATTTGTCGAAACGTTCGTCGATCAAACGTTATGGACACTTTTAACCCCCTTTTTTTTTCTCAAGCACTCCGTACGGACGGCCGTTACGTTAAAAAGTTCCGCAAGTGTGCCGGCGTAAAGAGCGCATCGAGCTGAGGGATGATAGACGTACGAAAAAATGCAAATTCCCGAGCAGACAGGACGACACAAGGACGATTACTACTCGGGCAAGGGAGGAAAAATCCGTCGCGTAATTCAGATGAACCTTGTTTAAACTTTAGTCCCTGTCCTATATATCTCGTCTGTTCCCGTTAGTCGAACAGAAGGCAAGCAAGCAGGCAGCTGGGAGAAAGAGAGAAGGTCACAGCGGGAGGGAGGTGGTAAATTCCCTTGGGACACGATTGAACTGACCGAGAGATCGATCGAAGTCTCGATTCGAGGGAGTCCAATCGGTAAAAATAAACGAGAAATTCACTCTTTATCGCATTGTGTGTCGCGCCCAGTGCAGGACCACTTTCCCGTTTGTAAAACATAACAAGAACTATTCCCGGGCTCGGCCGTGTACACGTCACGCTACAGGTCGCATTTAACGTGCACGCTTATTTTTAATCTCGGGCCGCAATTTCAAGCGGGCTCACGTAACGCGCGGAACCGGCTATTTACGGCGATTGGCTCTCGGCGCTCGGTGGCGTGTAATGTTAATTGTTGCTCCGACGAGAGTTCGCCGAACGGAATCCGCGTGTTATTCGAGAAGCCGCTCAAGAAATGCCGTTTCTTCGGCCTCCTTCGTCCTCCCTCCGCGTCCATCTCGATTAATTATGCCAGAAGCGAGAGAAGACGCGCGTATACAACATTCTTGCGAAACACGTGGAAATGAGAAGACATTTTCATGAAATGCTATTATGGGTAGATTTCGAAAAACACGGTCCGAGAAATTGTTCCCTCTTTTATTGCGATGATTAATAGATACCATAAAAATTAACGTGGCAAAATCACGAGGTGAAGATCGGGCGTGTCATGTTAATTAATCGGTTACTTGTTGTTTACGATTATTTGTCGAAGCAACGGACTATTTTACAAATCTGCTCTCGATTTACCGCGTCGCTTTGTGGATACGTATTTTCTTTCGACGTATTTGCCGAGAATCCGGAACGCACATTTCTCGATTCTGATGTCATCGATCAAACGGGAAAAAATGACTCCGGGGACCAGCAAATTTCACGTCGTAGCGAATAAATACACAGGTTGTATTTGTCAAATACCATCCAATTTCGGAGTTAAATTTTTGGGGTAATTTTATAAAGAAATGCACATATGTTCGTGTGAATTTTTCTTTATGAACAAAATTACCTCAAAAAATCATCTCCTGGAACATTGACACCGAAGCACCAAAGAAACACCTTGTATATTTCTTTATCTGCTACGACAGCGTAAAGAATTTGCCATCCCTCTGAATTATTTTCCTCCGTGCATGAGATCGTAATTCGGTCGTCGCTTTTAAGTCGATACGAACGACGTGTGTTCGCCGGTTCCCTCTCACTCTTTTTTCTTCCTGTAATTCCGCTCATCTTTATCGAGATCCTAAAAGAAGACCGAACGAGAATCCGCGAGACTCGCCGAGATCTTCCGCTTTGCGTGGTGTTATTATTATCTACGGGCCGCGATTTGTTCGCAAGAACCGTAAGCGCGTCTGAGAAATTCCACGCGCGTCCCACCGCCTTAAATATTTAACGGCTGTATCGAGGCAAAAAATCTCAGACACTTAGGATTCGTAAAATTCGCGAATACTTTCTTCGTGAGTAAATAATTCCGTATCGGCTGCTGCGGCCGCCATGTAAACTTTATGTTCCTCCCTAGGCGGCCATGTTGTCGGACACGTAAAATCCGCTGCTTTGTGTGTCCTCGCTCCACGCCGGGATTTCCGCAGGAAATAAGGAAGCGAAATTCGCGTTGTTTGTTGGCTTTATATTTTGCGGCAAAACACACTGCGTCGGCCAGCCGCGTTCCGCGGGCGATATTAATGATATCTATTTATTTATAATTCGAACAATCTCTTCCCATACGCGTTCATGATTTAACGAGAGAAGATTCGTTCGGGATTCTGATAAGCTCTTTTCCGTGACATGTTTATTAAATACTTCTTGCAATTACCGCGATACTCAGTCGAAAATTCCAGAAGGGGTTGTAAATATTGATGTAACGAATTCCTGCGGCACAAGCTTAAAGTTAGTAAATTAACGAATGCTTCATCAAGAGCGCGTAACGGTATTCACGAAGAGAAAGAGAAAGAGAGAAAGGGAGAGGAGTTGCGGAAACAAAGAGATCACGAAGAGAAAGATAATTTAACGTGCTGAAGTCGGGAGCGATCCTCTCTCTTTTAAATAAAAAAAAACATTTTACAAACATTTTTCGATTTCAGACTTTCTTAAACTTCCCCCGTAAGAAAACGAAAATATGCGGGAAACATAAAATTGCGCAAAATGTGTCAATATTAACATGAATAAACGAGGAAAAAGGGCAAGATTGCACGGGCATGAACATTCATACAAATTAAAATTCCTGCCCAGAGCCCCGGTGGCTTGTGCAAACAAATGATAGTAGTTTTACCCTTCGCGGAGCGATACGCGTCGGACAAAAAATAGTCTATTGAGAACGAGTGCCCGGAAGACCTCCGTAATCGACAAAGTTCAAGCGCGAACACTCAACCGCGAGTATAAAAATTCCCGCTACGACGATATCAACGTTCTGTGCGAGCGGTGAACGGTACTTTTGCATTTTACCCAATGTCCTAGATTGTAAAAAAAAAATCGTTGGTTGATCATCGGAAAGCCCGAAAGCCCACGGTTCATTGCAAAGAGCGCGCGAACATTCCTGCAAATTAAACAACGATATCAAAATACCAGCATTATAACGAGACATGCGAAAAATAATACGATCGTAATTTATTCGAGAAAAACAGTCACACCCGAGGAAGGGAGATATTTGGTCGAAGAACGTTTATCACGCTGCGGGATTCGGAAGGATCGGCCGAGTTTATTAACGAGCGGTGGATCTCCGATAAGAACTGATAATTCGATAAGAGTCGGTCTCTAACGGCTTAATTGCGGCCGACGGGAGGGGCATAAGGATTCCGTGGATGGAATTCGCGCGGGGGGGGGGGGGGGAAATTACGNCAAGCTCTGTAAACTTGATTTGTTCTCAACTTTTCGTGCGATCGACGTTAACGGCGTTCGAACAAACAACAAAGTGCGCGTGCGCGCGCGCTGCAGCACGACGGCGGCGGAACTTTCGAGTTAATATGACGCGCCGTTAATTTGTTAACAACAAACGGGCGTAATACGTAATAGACCTCCCCTTGTAATTTGCACCCCCGGTCCGGCGAGTAAGGTTACGTTGCTTGTAATTAACTTTAATTAATTTTATTCAGCTTGTTTAACTAATTTTAAGTAACTATGCGTAACTGTTTGCCGCGCGTAATTCGCGATATTTGCGAGGTCGATTAAACGGACCGAGATCGTTAAATGTTTCATCGGTTCATGCGCAAATCGCGACGCGATATTAAATCCGATCGAAAGCGCGCGCTCGAGATTTATACCGCGCTGCTATTATTCCCCTCTTCCTTCCCGTGTTTTAATATTTTATCACCTTTTATTATAATAACACACCGCGTTGTGTTGCCGGAGAATAAGAACCACGCCGGTATTATCGATTAATACTATTTTCCCCGATTCGCGCGCCGTGATTTACGCGCGCACGCTTTGTTTATCGACAGACAGATTTGTTTGCGTGCATTCCATCGTCCGGTTTATTGTTTCAACGTAGGCGTTTTATTATCGCAACCGGGGAGGAGGAGGGGGGGGGGACTGTTGCGATTCCGATCGCCGCGGTTACCCGCCCGCTATCTTCGCGGCCTGCGGTTTAAGTCATAAGCAGCGTCCATCGCCGTACATGTGTGTGTGTGTGTGTGTGTACGTGCGACCTCCTGGCCATACACTCGCCGCGATAAAGTCTCTTTTCAACAATAGGAACGTTATTGCCGCGGCGGTAGATAATTACGGGGGAAATAATGGCAGCGCGCCTTCGCACCAGGTGCATTTATCAGATTAAGATCTGACCCGCGCACATTCGCGCCCAAGAAATTATGGCGGGGATCAAGCCGCCGGATTATTAATGCGCGAACGCTCAGTTTCGGAACACCCGGTACGTAACTCTCTCTCTCTCTCTCTCTCTCTCTCTCTCCGTTCCTCAAACGGCCCGATAGCTCGGCGGCATTGTTATTACGGGTTAGAAGGCGCGTTCGCGACGCGAGGAGATTTCGTTTATCTTGGCGGAAACGCCGCAGTTTGAATCACGTATCCCAGACGAAAGGATTAATTATAATTATACGGAAGTTCATGTAGAATTGTTGTATAAGTTACAGAGGGGAAGCACCAAGACCGGCCACTTTGTTCTTCGGCCTCCGAAGGTATAGAATTAAAAAATTACACGCATGAATGCAAAGCGGTAACGTTTCTCTGCTAAGATGCACCGTGGCTTTTTTGAAAATTATTACGATTCGGTGACGAAGGATAAAGGATCGGTTGTGTTTTAGAAAGTGATTTAGAAAGTGCAAAACTTAGCACTGTAGAACAGTACTGTCCGGGAAATTACTCATCGCTGGCTTGTTATTGAAAAATTTACAAGAATATCGCTCGGGAAGGACTTCAGCACGTCGGGAGATCAATTAATGCTAATAGCACAGTAACGTAACAAGCAAGCGTGCTTGCAAACAGGAATTGTCAGCTCCCACAGCTATTACAGGCAGTGGACGAAGTTCATGTACTCTTCGACGGAATTCGGCACTTTACAGCCGAGAAACACGAGTGTCTCATTCATTGTCCGCACATATGCCAGCTTTTTGGTGCTTTCTCTCTATGTAATTAACACGTGTTGACACAATTGAATCGATATTTGAAATTTCTTTGCACAACCACCCGTATATAATAGTTTCACTCAATTAAACGTCATCATTAAAGGCAACATTACCGACATGAACGGTCATTATAATTGTACTCGCGCAACAGTATTTTTACCGTGTGGATTTACGTAGTCACACACGACTGTTTACACCACCACGTAGACGAAATTCGTAGACACAATTGCCACGCATAATCATTTTTCCCCAAGGATTGACGTATCCGTGCGACAGAGCGATCGCTGAAGCCGATAATCTGAAAAACCTGTCGGTCAAGCTTCCCATCCGCGCGAATCTTCCCCGCTGGATCTTCAGCGGAAATTAATTCCCCTCTACCTTCCGTATTGTCTGCAATTATTCGAAAGTATCTTTAGGCCCGAGAACGAGTTCCCTCTCTCTCTCTCTCTCTCGCGACGAGCCGCGAAGATAATCGCGCCCGATTAGCTCGCGACTTCCGCACTAGGCGTGAGAGAGAGAGAGAGAGAGAGAGAGAGAGGGAGAGAGCAGGTCGGAGCTATCGCGCGACGATTTGGCACAGCCAGCGAGAAAATTAGAAGGATAAGCGCGCTTTACCCTCCCCCTCCCTCCCACCCTCGCCGAGAGATTCCATTATTTCCGCTGTGGATTAAAACTGAAAACTTTATCGCTTACGCTATCGCGTTCGCTCGGGCTTCGCACGCGCTCGCTCGCTCTCGGAGGATCTCACGATGCGCTTGATCTACCTCTACGGTTCGGTTCAACGGGACAAAAGTCTCATCGCGCATGAGACCTCGGATGTAATATTTAGCTCGCGTATGGAGACCGAGACATCGTCGAGGCACCGTCGAAGTAACCGGACAGCTCCTCCGCCCGCGGAATTAAGTCTCGATGACGCGAACCGACGATGGGGCGACACACTGTCGTTCCGCGCGTTCGGACGGGAATCGATCTCGGAGGAGCTGCTGCAATTTTTAACAGCGCCTGACAAGTTACGACGAGTCGCGCAGCGCGCCTCGACGGTTTCATCGTAGCGCGAAATTGATTCCCCGGGCTCGAGGAGAGAAGAGTTTCGACCTTTAAATGTCATCCGCGCGCGTTCCGGTGCGTTCTTTTTGGAGAATTCAGTTTTATACGCGCGCGAAACTGCAAGTCGGGGGGTTGCGAGGAGCCGGGGAGGAGCTTCCGTGACCGCGATTCGGCGAGGGAAAGACTATTTAAGACGTTTCTCCGCACCTTTATAACCGCTGGGATTGAATCCGGCCTGCGAATAAATTCGACGTCCGCGGAACATCGCATTAGCCAATTCCGCTTGTAACGGCGGCCCCGAACAGCAAAGCGGGGCTCATCGCGCGCCAGAAAGTGTGTCTTACGTGTCGCGGACGTTTCCGCTCGTACGTAACGTGCGTGGTGCTATGCTGATTTCGCTATTTTGTCGCGGATTATTACGGATGCGACAACGCAGTACGAAAAATTTCTCCGCACGAGGCCGCTCGTCAGCTTACGTAATTTTCAACAGGCGCGTATTGATTCGCACGAGGTGCGCGAGACGCTTAAAATGTCACGTGAGAGTTAGTGTTCCGTTACATAATTTAAATAATTCCAACGTACGTCGGAAGATTTTCGGATGTATTATGCATAACTGCGATGACACACGTTTAGCTCGATTTATCTCTCACGTTTGTGATTTAAGACATTTCTCGCGTCTGTGTCGGATTTTCAGTCGCGGTCTCTGGTAAATTTAAACTTTATCGAGCCGAAAGATACCAGGGGTTAGACATCATATTCGAATCTCTGGATTTCCGTCGCATTTATTCGAATAATGGAACTTTGAAACGCGAGAGTTCAAACACACCCGGATATTCGAGTGTTGGGATATTCGAAACTTCAAGAACGAGCGAGTACGTGTGTGCGTTTTGTAGGCGTAGTAAATAGTATTTACTGTCCTAGAGAATTCTTTTTTGCATTGCATGCTGTCGCATATCATGGTGAAATTTGGATTTATTTTAAAGTTGGGGAGATTTATTGTTTGTGCTTTCCTCATTTACTTCGTCGACAGCAAAATTGAAGTAAAGATACAGAATAGATACCTAAATAACACGTATGTCTATAAGACGTCTCAAAGTTATCCTATTGTTCAAAAGACGTCTTTACGATGTCTTAGAACGTCTTAATATTATCCGAGTTAAACTAATACTCTCGCACACCGTTTCGTTGCACTCTCCAAAATTAGTTCTGTTAACACCTTCTATATTTCGGATCCTCGAATAGAGCTCGAAACTTTGAATAGCTCGATTTCAAATCTCTGAATTTTCGAACGCCAAATATCGAGTTATATCAAAGTTTCGAAACCTCAAATATATATCGAGTATCACTACTCTCCTAGAAAATATTTTTCTACAAGTTCATTTAAATGTCCGAGTAATAAAAGTGGACGCGAAACGAAGTTAAAGCGAACACGCGCGAGTACAGTTCTATAAATACGAAAATCTGTGATTCATACTTTTGTCTCATTCATCGACATGTTAAGAGAGATATTTAAAACTAAACATTGGTTAAAATTTAAAGGGGTCCCTAAAAAATTTTTTCACACACGCGAACCGCCGTAAATAATAACTCCGCGCGATTATTTAAACGACGGTAATTCATAATGCGCTTTAAGGATCGCGCGATCAAAATGACACGCGTAAATTGTATCTAAACTTTTCGCAGTATCCTATTTTCGCCGTGTTTTCCCCGGTAGTTTACCGTGCACGAAAGGATTAAAAACGAATATCCGGCCGTGATTTGTTATTCCGTTTCACCGACGGCTTTCCTCCTACGGTTTGGCGTTACGTCATGAAAATGCAAATATTGTTGCGCCATGGAAATCTAAACGCTATTCTCTTTGAGCGAACGAGCCACTCGCCGGAGGATTAGTTGGTTGGAAGGAGGAAGATAAATGTAAGATTCGCATGTGATGCTTCGGGAGCGTTCGTTACGTGACAGCTTGATATACCGGGTGGCCTGGTAGCGAAGACTTTACTCGCGCGTCCTCAAATCCCTGTTTTGTAATCTCTATTAATTAATTAATTGCCGTCGTGTCACGCGTTGCCGACACGAACGTATCGTCGGATTGTTTATCTGATAAACTCTGGGAAACATTTCGCGAATGCGTGTGTTTAAATATCTCTTACACCTCGATGTATACGTGGAACAATAAATAACTTTCCTTTCCATGACTGCATTATTCAATTAAGACTGTTTTGCACAATTGCGTGAAAATATTACGAGATAGTGGGGATAGTTGCGGGAATTCCCGGGTTAAATAAAGATAAATCACCATAGCCGGGCGTGTTGAAAATTGACGTTTTGAAGTAGCGATTCAAAGAGACGGGGAGCTCCCGAATACACCTCGTGATTACGCGATTTCGCAATTATCCGCTCCGTCCGTTCGTTCCTCCCGAGCCTCTCGTTCGGGGATTCGCGAAGGAGCGCGAGGGGTGATCTACAAATGAGGGTTTCTTCTTATCGCCGGTCAGATATATTGGCTTCCGGTTCGCGTTACGTGCGATGCGAGACCTCATATAGTAGGCGTGTCGCGTAATTAAGCCGCCAGAGATTTGCATACGATCCGCCTTGTAAACGCGCGCGCGAAGAAGAACCGTCTTCCACCCTCCGCATTCGGGAGGGTGGTTGGTAGATAGGTAGATGGTTGGGTGGTTGGGGGGGTGTAGGTAGGTAGGATTGCTCGTGGTTCACCCACCGTGCTCTCTCTCTCTCTCTCTCTCTCTCGCTCTGGCGAGAGCGTTCTGACGCAGACACCGCTTTTTGCACGCGTCTTATCCGAGCGCGATCTAAGAGGCGGGCGCGTCTGCATTGCAAATTTCCGAAATCGAAGAAAATCCGTTTTGTCATCCGGCGAGACGGAAGGTGAGTCCTGCTCGCTGCGACGCCACACGGACAGCCGTTGTTGTACAGTTGATGACGGAAATTGTCGTCGGCCACTCGTCGCTACCGACGCTCCAACTTCAGAATTCGACGAGAGTCGATCGAACAAACTATCCGAGTGTGAGCTCGCTCGAGCGAGTTCCCAAACCTGTTCGACCTGCCCGTGGACGATCTGCATTTTCATTCGTGCGTGCACATTCACACTGGCAAA
This sequence comes from Dinoponera quadriceps, assembly GCF_001313825.1. Classification (NCBI taxonomy): domain Eukaryota; kingdom Metazoa; phylum Arthropoda; class Insecta; order Hymenoptera; family Formicidae; genus Dinoponera; species Dinoponera quadriceps. Next base: position 486,119 of record NW_014554324.1, read on the forward strand.
CACGCACAAACACACGGACACAGCACGCGACTACGTAATGAGAAGTTTTACCTGAGACGCCGCTGCGCTGCCATAAAAATAAATGCAATTGTAACGCGAATCGTCGATGCGATTGCATACGCATTGCATTTGATATTTCGCGGGAAACTCGATAGCTCGTTGCACCCGCGATTGCAATCTCGTGGTTCGATTAAAACGGACGCGCAACCTTTTTATCAAAATCGTGAATCTCTCTTTCACCCTCCCCCCCTCCCCCTCCTTTTCCTTTCTCCCTGTTGCTCTCTTTTTCTCTCTCGTGTCTACCTTCTCCCTCTTTTCTCCCCTCACTTGGCAATTTCGGGTGGAATTACGCTTGTTTTATGGCAGTGCGAAATATCGCATGCGTTTACAAATATGAGGCCGCCGGCTGAAACAGAAATTGACTCGCGCGCGCAAGCCGAGCTTGATTCCCCGTTCCGAACAATTGCGGTGGTCTAATGTTGATCAAAAAACCGCCACGGGGGGCGAAATTACGGTGGTTCGGGCGTGAAAAAAATTGTTGCAGGCGCGTCTCGCGTAAAACGCTGTTGAAGATGCCGCAATTTGGCCCCTCCGGTTGATTCCTTTTTTTTTCTTTTACGGCACGCACACACCCCTTGCAATTTATCGTCATAGTTGCTCCCCTGTTTTCCGAATAGCGCGTGTCCGACGGGAATTAAAACGAGCGCATTAAAACGCAGAAGATAAACGACCTGAATTATTTATTATATTTAGAAATAAAAGTGACCTCTCTCTCTCTCTCTCTCTCTTCCCCCTCTCGTTCCTCTTTAAATTTTTTCGTCGTGATGTTATTCTCTTTACGTTTATACTCCTTCGTAATTTTATCGACTTTAGTACCGGTGCTAAAAAATATTACCGAGTATAGCGCGCGTTACGTGGCGGAGCGGCCGATATTTACGCATCGCAAAGTCAACGTCACGGACAAGTAGGTGCGCCAGTGCCGTTCGTAATTGTCCGACAGCGAGACGACGTTACATTCGTGACTTTTGAATGGTCGTCGTCGTCGTCTTAGAAATCGTCCGCCTCGGCACCAACGCCCCGAGGACGGCGGCGTACCGTTGCCGGGCGTAGCATCGCCCTGAGTTTTTCGCGTTTCGTCTTCATCGGCTAAAGTGCACCGTACTTTATTTCACCCGACGCCGTATACAGCCGACTTATGGACATGAGGCGCAAGACAACTCCCCCGGCCCCTCACTAAAAATGCACTGTAAGGCAGCGTAAAAACTCACCCCGTAACGGCATCGATACGCCGGGCGCATCGCGATGAAAGTGCACTCGTATAATACGAGTGCTCCCCCACGTGCGCGTAATGCGTTTATTTTTCTAACGAACGCACACAGCACGCCGGGGAACGATTCTCCCCTAGAAGTTAGCGTGATAATTGAGGATCGCGTCCCCGCGAACGAGATCGATCGACGAGGGTGTGGGGGATGAGAGGGAAGCGGAGACGTATAGTCAGTCACAAAAAAGGTTGCGACCATTTCTTTTTGTTTGGTTTATAAATTTTGTAACGCATCTCGCGTTCAATGGGGGAGTTTATCTCTTGGTAATTCTTAAGAGAGACATTTTCCTACCGGACGCGAGATGCGTTGCGAAATTCATCGAAAGGTGTTGTTTTTGTTACTGAGTGGAAAGAAAAATGGTTGAAAAATAGCTAATGCCACTGAAATTCTAATCATTTTCGCTATCACACATATTTTCTGTTATTCTAACAGCAAAATAGTGAAAAAGGGAATGTATCGAAAATAAAAAAATATTTACTCGGGCACGGGTATCATATTTACTTAAATCTAAATTGTTATTTGAATAGAGTAAACTATTGCTTTCACGAAAAAAAAATACGATTTAAAAAAATATACATTTTCTCATTTGAAAAAAATTTGTGCGATGGAAAAATATATACATTGGTATAAGTAAATATGTTATTAATAACTACGCGAACCGGGTAAATATTTTTTATTTTTTCGCTCGCAATGCGGTATCAATATGCATTTTAGTTTATTATTATTAATATTTGAAGCTTGAAAAAGGAAGCATTTATCCGAGAGAATTATTTATAATATTCGATTTAATTATTTATAATGTCCGATTTCATTATTCGGCTTAATTACACGATATATATGTACGATATCGAGATCTTTGCGTCGACATTCTCTCTTTCATATCCCGACTGTATTTTACATCACGTGTGCAAAATATGTATATATGAAAACCCGAATGGTTCGCTTCTTTGTTTCAGATAACGGTAAGTGGACGACGCTGGCGGCGACGCGATTAATCGCAGGCATTCGCGGGGACTCGGAGATAAAAGTAGCTCGAAACCCGGCTGCAAGTGCCAAGAGTATGTTTAATATCTGAGTAATGAATGCTTTTACGATTTCTTAATGCGTCAAAGTGCGTGCGCGATACGGCAGGGGGGCGCGCCCGGGATTTTATTTACCTCTCGCGAATCCGTCCCGGCCGTTTAATTGCTCTTCTTGCCTTGTAATTTTCATGCCGGGCTTCTTACCCGCCCTTTTTTATCGCCCGGTATTTAGCGGCGGATTCTCTCATTAATGCACGATTTTTCGCTTTTTTACCTCCGGGTCGTTTGAGCACGGCGATATATTAATCGTCCTTCCGTCCCGACTTCATTTTCGACGGTTAATGCTTCCTCGTTGTTCGATTTTGTCGCGCGTGTGCCCGATGCTCGCGCGAGTTTTAATAATAATTCCGGAAGTCACGGGCAAATTTTCGCGCCGTTAAACGCCCTCGTGATTCATCGACGTGTGTGTGTGCGAACGTGATTTTATCGGTGCGCGCGACCGGTACCTTCACATCTCGTCACACCTCGTTATTTATCCGTTAATCGCAAAGAGACACGCCCGGTATTCTCAGTTACGGCGCGGAACGTGGAAGAAGGATGCGCCGCTCTTGGCACAGCCTGAGCCGCATCCGGTATATAGATTGTCGTCGAGTTAATTTAAAGTCGTTGCTTATTACGCACTTCATAATTAACTTATCTAATTATACGACGGAATCGTTCTGCTTCCGCGACGGCGTGAAGTTTGACGCGCGCGCGCGCGTGCACGCCGTCGGGAAGCTGTTTCGCGAATCTTCCCCTTGCGCTTCGTCCAAGTGGCCATCATTTTTGAACTATATCCGTCGCTGTGACATTCAGAGAGAGAGAGAGAGAGAGGGGGGAGAGAAGGATTCGATTTATTTTGTCACAAGTACTTTTTGTCGGGCACGTCTTGATTCTTTCAATCGTTTCTTGTTATGCAAACTCTCGAGTGACTTTCATCTCGGGTTATAGAATTTCAACGTTTGCGCAGCCCGAGCGATTCAATCGACACGATGACGCTTTTACCTTACCGTATAAATCCCAAATTATATATTTCCTCAAGTCGTCGTTATTTCGTTGAAATTTATGTACCGGCAAAAAGATACCGGCAACGTTTGAAATGTAGAGCGCTCAACCCGTACGTATTCTCGATACCGGAGGATTAATCCCGTATCGCGACGAAACGTGATATTCATCGATTACCAAAGATTATTACAATTCCCATTATATCTTTATAATATCGCTGCGTGTGTTTTATGTGTATTTTATTTATGAAAACTTCCTCTCTCTCTCTCTCTCTCTCTCTCTTTCGCTCTTGTTTGTATCTGTTTGTATTTTTACTTTCTATTTATGTTTTACATTTAAACTCATATTTAAACTAAGATCACATTCTTTGTACTTGGTTTGTTTTTCGGAAATTTCCTTTGAGGGCTTTGTCTCAGTGTCAATAACGCATCTTCCCCCTCCACCTCTCTCTTTCTCTTTGAAATATTTACATTGCGTAGAATATTTCATGTGACTTGCATTAAGTCTTGCAAGGGAACCGTCGGAAATGTTCCTCGTCGATTTTGATAGACTCCGGATGTATGAAGCAGCAAAAAATAACAGTCCCATGTTTTGTTTATGCATTCATTTCAATTTTCATGTGTTCGTGGGTTAAAACAGCACCCTCGAAGATAACGCGAATATTTAATTCCCAGCGAATATCATCGAAACCGGTGCGGTATGTGCAAAAATATTTTGCACACAAGTTTTATGACATTTTACACTTTTCACGGTGGTGCATTCAGATTTCTCGAAAATATCGGGCCATTTTTGGAATTCGAAATTCCGAAACAGCGTTACCGCACGTGAAACACTGAAAACAATACAGACCTTCCATAATGATTTTATCATAACGAAATTTTCACGTTGAAAAGTCGGAAATTTTTATATTAGACACTTCATGCTATTAAAACACTAACTTAAGCATTAATTTGAGCCGCGCTCGATAACTGAAACGATACGAAGGAAAGCTATAGCGAGGTATAAATCAGGTTAATCAAATAATAATTATAACACTCCAGCTCCTCCCGATCGTCGCCGTGATACGGCATAAATAATTGAAAATGCGCCGCGCGCGTTTCTTCTCTTCGCTTCTGGCTAGAACAAATAATCGCCGGAGGTGGATCGAGTTTTGTCGTTGTGGGGGTATAACGACTTTCCGGTAAATTAGAATCGATAAACTATCGATATATAGCACTTCCAGAATCCGCTAACGATCTTTTTGCACGGCGCGCGAAACGCCCGCGCGCAAAAACACGATCGCCGAGCGCGTCGCATTGAAAGTTTAATTATGCGAGCGTGATGAAAAATCGCCGGACAAGCGCGTCGAGACGATGTAATCGCGCGGCTAATGTTTATTAGCGCCGCCGCGCAACTTAACACAACATGCGAGGTAATAAGAGACAAGATTGTGCTTTACAGTCGCCCCTCCTCGTCTTCTCCCGCGGTCTCGTTTTTTTCCCGTTCCCCTTTCCTGTTATCATTCGTCCTCTAATGGGAACACGTTAATTTCGTGCGTGCTTTTTTTTCTTCTCCTTCATCCAAGAAGATTGTTACACACATAATCATGGCCGCTTCGTCCGAAATGACAACGATAACGAGAAACATATCGAGAGAAACGAGCGACGCTCGGTTGTAAGTCGCAACTTCGGGATAAGATCAAAACGGAGACGATCATTTTAACCAGGTGATCTCGAATTTTTCTCTACTATCGATGAGAGAGAGAGAGAGAGAGAGAGAGAGAGAGAGAGAGAGAGAGAGAAGCAAAGAAGGGGTGAACGCTCGAACGCGTTTTATCTTATTACAAAGTTCACATTCTTATGAGCTCCATGGTTTTATGTTATTACCGCAGAAAAGAAGGAAAAATACGCGAGAAGCTCTTGAGGCGGAAAGCAAGAGAGAGAGAGAGAGAGAGAGAGAGAGAGAGAGAGACGTGGCAAGGACTCGCGGAAATTTCTGCCGGGGATTTCTGTTTCTTCTGAAACGCGTTCGCGCCGCCTTTGTCCCGCCGTCGTGCATCTCGACGGGCACTGCGCGCTCAATTTCTCTTCATAAAATCCAAAAGAGACTCGAAATCCACTCGCGTTCGCGCGCCCGCGTACGCTCGAAATGAGGTGTGAAAGAAGCGCGCGCCGCCCCTCCGCGAACTTAAATCAACATCATCAGACACGGCTAGATCGATGTAATTGCTGGTGCTGCGATTTAATGGTCCACTCTTCGACCCTCCCCCCGCGGACCTCAACCTCCTCGCCCTCCCCGTTGCTCTTCCTCCTTTTCCTCCTCCTCCTCTTCTCCTCTCCCCTTGAGCTCCCTCCCCCCGCGTTTCCGCTTTCACTCGATAAAACCTGCTTTGCAGCTCGCAACCAGCCGGCCAGCCGGCGCTTCATCGCGAAAATTGAGAGTGCAATTTGTAAGCTACCTCCCTTCCACTCTGTTGCCTCACTGATATTAACCCCGATCGATGCAGCGAGTCACCCCTCCCCTCCTCTCTCTCTCTCTCTTTCTCTCTCTCTCTCTCGTTTGCTCTTTCGTTCTGCTTCCCCCTCGGCTGGTCGTGATGTTTCGCGTTCGGATAATGACGGCGTGCCGTCTTCGTGCGGAGATTTCGTGTGGAAGGTAGCGGAAGTTGGGCGGATCCGCGAAATTTTTAGCCGGACGTCCAGATTGCATCGTTGTACGGGGAGCTTCACAGGTCGAAGTCAACTGGTTAGACAGAGAGAGAGAGAGAGAGAGAATGTGTGTGTGCATGTGTGTCTACTTCTTCGTACAGCGGTTACTGATTTAATCGAGCGCGCGACGATGTTGTGTTCTTTCTACCTGTAAATGTGCGAAATTTACAAGTATAATGATTCATGTACAGGGTGAGAAGATAACTATTACCACCCTGAATATTTTCGAAATACGAGAGTAGGGGAATAACTTAGGCAGCATAAATTGCACGATCGATGCCAATGGTCATCACTTCGGGAACACCTTCTGTAAACGTCATCTTCTTTCATCCTCTACTAATTGTCAACAAAATATTTCTATTCTTCAAAGTCATTCAACGTCGGTAACTATTGGGTTGATGCAAAAGTTCGTTCCGTTTTGTTAACCAATCCTTCGCTGAGAAAACCCAGAGTTTCTACGAACGCGGAATCATGCAGATACCGGAGTCATCGAAAACAGCGCATATTTAATGGATTGGCTATATTTTAAAATATATAAATGTTATACGTATACGTTTCGATGATAAAAAACGGAGTGAACTTTCCGCGTTAATAGTTATCGCTTCACCCTCTATACAACGAGTATCAAAAATCGCCAGTTTGCCCCGTTGTTTCCGCCCGCGAAAGCTTCGGTCTCCTCCCATTTTTCTTCCGAATCAACAACGATCGTTTTAATCGTTTTCACAGAGAATACGCGACAAATGAGAGAACGACTGCAAAACGCAACGATAAAAACGCGCGTCAAGTGGCGCCCGAGCGCAATATTTTCGCTATATTTAAATCGTCATTACTGGAACGCGAAATCTCTCGAAAAACTCGCGCACCAACGAGCGACGAGTTAGTTCAGAAACTTCTCGAGTAGACTCGCTCGCTCGCTTTCGAGCGGACATCGACAATACTCGATACGTTCGAGAGTTCAAATTGAGCGCCGAACGAACATGCAGAATTTGTCGATGGTCGCGCGTCCACCTTCCCC
>NW_014554324.1:493235-523495 GCF_001313825.1 Dinoponera quadriceps
GTAGACGGGGTGTGTTTTTTAATAATTTTATCGATGGGCGTTTCTGCTTTTTCTAGGCAGCAGATAGCCGGGTATTTAGGTGTTCCTACGCCTGTACAGGGAAAAAGGGGACAGAGTGAGGGGCGGATGTTATAGTTAATACCTACCTACGTTGGCGAGTCTTCTGTTCGTTTTGGAAATTTCTCGCTGGTCGAGCGAGCGAGCAAGCGCGGATTTCCGTAAAAATTCAAACAACCTATACCGCTTTTTCTCCGGGAACAATCGGGATTATATCGAGAGATCCTCAACTGATTGCCGCTCTGCACCGCGTAGTCCGCAGCGCTACTTGATAAACAATTGAGCAAGCGCTCCATGTTGCGTAAAAAAAAAGGGGGAGAAAAAAACACAGTCGCGGGGCAACCGCGTGTCCCTTTTTTTTTTCTGGGCGGCGCCAAATAAACCGGGGTATCTTCGTGTGCGGGGACGTACTTCCTCCCCCCGGAAATGATCGATGTTAAACGGTTATCCCGCTGGCGATTGCGCGCGCGCGCGCGTACCCTTGAAAATTCACGACTTCGAGCCGCCTCCGAACGGTAATCTGAAATCGCGGCCTGAAGTCACAACTCGAGAGGATAAGCGTGTGGTTACCTTCCCGAGCGGCGTTCGTCGAAGAATGCGCTCTCTTCGTCGCTCGAGTTGCATTAATTGCGCGTTAAAGGGTGGCGTTTAGGTACGTATCCGCTCATTATCGCTAATCAGCTCGAATCTTCGTGCACGCGCGCGCCCCCACCCGCGCTCACCCGCGCGCATCTCGTTCGATTATTACCATTACACTTATCTAATTGAGTTATCGCGGACTATATCGTGCGATTAATCCGTCGTTGTATTATTTCACCGTGACGATGTGTTATAATGAACACCGCCGATGATAGAACCTCGCGGCGGTCCTAATTGCGCTTCCCGCTCGTCGTATCCGGCGCGCCGATACGGACTCCCCCCCCCCCCTCTGGCCATTAGGCGTCCCGTGGAATTTTCCTTTAAAATTTTCAGGGTGCGCTTATTATGTCAGAATCAATCCGGGACCGGCGCACACCTTCGCACTTTGTTCACCTTCCGACGTCGGCCAATGGGACGCTTCGTTTCGCGAAACTCTCTCTCTCTCTCTCTCTCTCTTTTTCTCTCTCCCAGCGAAATATCGACGTGATTTCGATAACTTATGACCGCTGCTAGTTCCAGTGCCGCCACTTCTATGGTGATTGCCTTTTGTTACGGTTGAATGGCGCTCGCAACCCCCTCGGGTCGGTAAGCCGGCGGGGCAACGTGGGGGAGGGCGAGGAGACGGAACGTTTGTCGGGCCTTTCTCTCCCTGGCTCGCCTGCTCGAACCCTGCGGGACAACTCGTTCCTTCCGCGGGCGAAACTGACCGCGGCCGAACAGGCGGTTGCGACTTGCGATACATCAAGCCGAAATCGCCTAGCCCGCGCGGCCCCGCTTTTTGTCGCTCGACCTGCCGCTCGCTCGCCGCACGGCGGATTTGCCACGAGAAAGCTCCGCCGATTCTCGGCTCTCGATTCTACGGACACTCGACCCTTCCGCCGCGCAACGGTGTGGGAATTATTGTTATTATCATTATTATTATTGTTAACGCGGTGCTTATTCCAGCGCGTGCGCGTGAATAAATCCCCTTGAACGTGCGTATAATAACGTGTGTACATTTTGATATGTACGAGTATATAAGGGAGGGAAAAGTTTCTTCGGATTTAATATGCGCGTTTGTTTGACACTTGGCTTAATTTAATAAAAACAACACAATTTAATATCAAATGTTATATTGTTTGAATGAAAATCGTTGCCTTTTCATTAGAGTAAAACCGTGGTTATTTGATAGAAAAAAAACAGTATTATTTGGGGGAAATAATGTTTCGTTTTCAATGAAAAACTATATTTCATTATATATTAAATATTATTTCATTGAAACGAAAAAAAAGTTCTTTAATAATTATTTCACCAATAATATGGTATTTATCTCCCAAAGATCCATAAGATCTCCGAAAAAATATGTTATTTGACGTGGAGATATTTGTTGTTTGAGTAACCAAACAATCCTGTTTACTGAATCAAACATGTTCGCTCCATTCTAAAAGACAAATTCGTTTCGATTAAAGAAGTTTTACTAAACCTAAAGAAATTGATCTCTATTAGAAAATGTAATATCATATTAACTAACTTGTTAATTTTGCATATATATACATATGTAAATTTCACACATATACATATTTTACATATACGTATTACACATATATGTATACGTAAGACGCATTCGAAAGCATTTCTGCACTCGTGCACTCGTATTGCGCATATAGCTTTCCACTGTGCGGTGTGCGTTTGAAGCGCTAGGAACGCGTTGCCAAAGTTTCGCGTCCAACTTCCCGGTTACATCTTGTACACGAGACACATTTAAATTACGCGGTCATTTATTAATGAGGAAGAACTGAAAGAAAGTTCGCCGGGCATTTCGCAAGTGCGCTCCGTGGAACGCGAGTGGCGGCGTACGAAAAATCTCATTTATTTCAATGTACACCGCGGAAGGCAGGGCAGCTTCTCGCTTCGGAAGTTATAATCTAATAGAGCTGCACTGACTGCGCACGCGAATAGCACGGAGTCTTAAATTTTCATATATTTATATAAATGAGAAGATATAAGACTATGAACTAATCCCGATATCCCGATATTTTCATTCTGATTATCCGATATCCTCTCTACAAAGGATATCTCATTTAATAAAAGATAAGCCCGTTAATAAAGGTATTATCGTTTTTATACAGTTTGAAAATATACATAACTGTGAATCTTTATCAGTTCAATAGAAATTCAACGAAAATAATATGATTATCCTCCCGTTGTCAAGTGGAAAATTGAACAGCTTGCGACCGGCTCTTACTGGTCCTTCTGTTACTCTTTCGTTGAAAACATAATCGTGTGATAAAAGTCAGCGATAAGTCAAATACGTAGTTTTCAACGTAACTGGATATTCGATCGGAGCATCTCAATTATAAAACGAAAAAAACATAAAAAGGGGATGAGCCGAGCGATATTTGATATTTGATTATTCCCGTTCAAAGTCGTAGTACGTCGGATCGGTGCTCGATCACGATGGGAAGGATAGCTGGAGGCGAGTCTCGACGTATCCTTACTAATTCAAAGGGATATCGCGGATCGAATGTCCCATGAATATCGCACGGATACTTAATAAGAATCAAATGGTGCCGTGAATATATTTAGTGATAACCCCGATATCGTAAATACGTAAATAGAAAAAGGGATAATCGATAGCGATATCTCAATTTTCCGATTGTATTCTGTTTCGTCTCTCTCTCTCTCTCTCTCTCTACCTCTTTTCCCTCTCATGTAGAATAACACAATTATTTCACATGTGTGGCAATTTGATGATATAATTTAATAACCGCGCGATATATTTAATTTTCCATACGACCACATGCACGTTCTTTATTTAGTCATTCATTCATTTATATGATACTTTTACTCGATTATATCCATATTTTCCTTTTTATACATACAGTTTTACAACGTTTCTTATCATTTTACGTTGTACTTGCCCTATTACGTATTATTTCTGACGGGAAGATTGGGATGGACAGCGAATTCGTGCGCGGGAATATGGCAGAAACTCGTTTCGGCCTTCTCATCGATTTCCTTCCCTCAATTTTCCATCTCTTTCGAAGCGTCGTGCGGAATTGCGGCGTCCCTTGACGTTGCGACGCCCGAAAGCTCGCTTCGGGGAAAAGTTCGGCCGACGTTTAAAAGCGTCGCAGAACTCGCCGGCCAACCAGTTGCGCGTGTTCTCACCAGTTTCGTTCGTTCGTTCGTTCGTTCGTTTTCGCGGGTCAAGGTAAAAGTTTGCGAAAGGAAACTCGTAGGAACGTAAGTTTCCCCAGGAAGAGGATGTTCGTGGCTTTTCCCAGGATTCCCCAAGGAGATCCTCCCAGGATCCTTACGTCCGCTTGATAAAGCCCGGTCCCTCTCTATCTTCAACATTTTTCTCTCTTCGCGACCTAGATTTTAAAATTGATATCGTCTCGATTCTGTACTCCGCTCTAAATGCTCCGAGAGTCGTGCCGCTCCAATTCGACGGACGCAATTTATACCGCGCTTGTTCGTGCGCGAACGACTCGATTAACGCCTTCAACATCGCGTGTATGTCGTGTATGGGAAGAATTATTTAGATCAAAAAGTAGAAGAACTCTCTCTCTCTCTCTCTCTCTCTCTTCCTCCAAGTGGTGTCCGTTGGTAACCGAACTTTCAACTTTCCAGAATAAACAAAGATCGCGCGCGCGGAGCGAAGTGATCCCACGAATATGGAGATTAGAGCAGCGCAAGATCGGGTTGTCTCTCAGCGCTAAAAACTCCATAACTGAAACTACATAATGGCGGAATACGGTGCCGGTCGGTCGTTCGCTCGGCGAGATTCAGTTTTCGTTAAGTTCGCGACGTATACGCTCCAACTCTTTCTCGCGGCCATTCGGAAACTTGTCCCGCGCCGTCGACGACGCGTTCGCGGTCGCCCCTTGTGCGAGCGCGCGCTGAACGTTCGTTCTCATTCGTTCGTCCTTCGTGTTCCTTTCGCGCGCTAAAAATGCCCCGAGCCGTCTGCGAAGAGGAACTCCGGGACCTTCATCTCCATACGTTCCCTTTCGACTTTTTGCCCGACGCAAAACACGATCTCGCGACTCGCCTCGACATTTCGCTCCTTCATTATCGCGAGAGAGCGGCGCTCCGAGGCTCGTTACGTAAGGAAGAGGGTAAAAAATAGAAACAGCGCGAATGAGCGCAATAATACGATGAACAGAATATCGCGAGACCTATTAGGAATCAGCGAGAGCGAGGAAACGCAAGCAGGAAGCGGGATTTTCCAAAGAAAAGGAATGAAGACGAAGGAAAGCAGCGAAGAAGGAGGAGAGAGAGAGAGAGAGAGACGAGGGTGGGGAAGCTGAAATTCAGCTGGCACGTTTTATCGTACAAAATTAACAATAAATCGTGCGCTTTCGTCGAGGCTAAGGATAACCGGCTTTTACGCGCATCGCAATGGTGCGCATTATTGCATTTCGAGTTAAGTGAGACCAAACAAGATGGAGGGGCGGGAGGTTGGCAGAGGGAGTCGGGAGAAGGGCATTCGTAACGTTCGTGGCGAAAAATCGGATTTCCGGGGCCGGGGGAAATGTACAAGTTAAATTCAATTCCGGATGCGTCGTGATTCTCGAAACTCTCCCGGCTATCTCCATATAAAGACGATCTCTCTCTCTCTCTCTCTCTCTCTCTCTCTCTCTCTCTTTCTCTCCTATTTTTCAACTTTCCTGTGAACACATAGGAAAGGGGAGGAGGAAAGGGAGCTCGGGAATGAGCATTTAGCTTCTCCCTTGTTGTCCGTTTCCTCGCCAAAATATTCAGCGGATCTCGCGCTACAAGGCGACTAAAATTACTTGCAGTCTCACGTTTATTTACGTGTCGCGGTCGCCGAAAATTATATTGGCGACATCGCGAAGCGCTCACGAGGCTCATTAAGGTGCCCTCACACGCATTAGTGCGGGAATATAAATCCACGCTACTCAGCTGCTGTTGTCTCACGCGTGAATCTGCACAGACACACGCACACGCAGAGACGTGTCTGCTCGTCGAATATGTTTTATCACGGCATGAATCTGAGATCGTGTATGCGTTCCTTCGCGACAACTTCGCGACATATTCGCAGAGAGATAGTGATAGAGAGAGAGAGAGAGAGAGAGAGAGAGGGGAGAGAGAGAGGAGTCGACTTTCGCCATGAATTCAGCGAGCAAAAGTTCGTGTTTACGCGAAAATTGCTCGGGACGTAATTGATTTGGACGGTAATCCGCGTGATAACTTTCCGGCCGAGCGACCCGAGATACTCTCTCTCTCTCTCTCTCTCTCTCTTTACTCGTGGTCCGTGGAAAGTTTTTCCCCCGCGTACCGCGCATCTTGCACACGCGAGTAGTAACTATCGCGAACGCGGAAAAATGACATGTGACATCCCCCGTCGCGATGTGTGCGATTCGGGGGAGATCGAAGATCGTTTCGAGGATCGGGGACATGCCACGAGGAGGTGTCACGGCCCGTTTTTAACGGCACGGGGTCGGCTATTTGCGAACAGGGAAACGGACACTTCCCAGCTTCTTTTATTGGACAAGTGAAAAAGCTTATGCATAATTCTCGCACAACTCGGCTCGCGATGTTCGTTCGGGATGTTACGCTCCGGGGGAACGGAATTTCCGTATTATGTGAGTCGCGGAAAGCTAAGTGGAATATTAGTATCTGCGTAGAGGCGGGGTTAAACAAACGAGAACGGAAATCAAGAGACAGCGGAATTCACTCGCGGAAACGCATGACGTTAGCCCTAAAGCCGCGGGAGCGAAACGCGAAGGCTGCGCGCGGTAATTCGGAAACGCGCGTCGCGATGAAACAGTTCGCCGAGATTCCCCGATGAGATTTCACACCGCCTATTGAAACACCTCCTCCCTCGCAACGCCGAGGATACTTTCCCCCGATGTTAACGTTATTCATCGAGATATTTACGCCGACCGTGAGACATATCACGCGATACGCGTGACTCACTCGCGGCTATCGCGAGAATTTCGACGCGACGAACACGAGCGCCTGGCGGGAGAAATTGAATGACTCCTTCGGAAATAACAACGCGAGAAAATATCTCGTGAATCTCCCCGCCGTTTGCATCATTAAGTCGCCGCACAAATGTCGTGAGCGTTTCCGAACGAAGCGCTATCAAATCATTCCAGCCGGAAGTTATCCCCGACTACACGGGTTTTCTCCACGGAAATTTCGCGAAAACTACCCCCCACTTCTTGAACAGAAAACCGGGGGGGGGGATGCTTACACTTCGTCGGGGAACGCGTNCGAATCGAAACGCGTTCCCCGACGAAGTGTAAGCATCCCCCCCCCCCGGCTTTCCCGCGTCGTTAGCGCATTAGCGTCGGAAAATTACGGTTAGTAGACTCGGGAAGGGAGGAAGGATCCACGCACAGAAGGCCGGCCGGCAGGGATGGTACAGCAATCGTCCATTTGAGGATAAAGTCAATCTTCATTGGCAACCTCTATTGTGTTACGACGCCCCTTCTAAATTCCTAATAGATTTTCACCTGCCACGGTAGGAGGGAGGGAGAGGGAGAAAGAGCGGCGCCGACGTCGCGCCGGTCGAGTCGTACCGTAGCCAATCGATCAATTAGCCCATTCCGCGCGGTAATAAGTAAGACAAGTGAGACTGTTAGTTCGCTCGAGCTCGTTACCCATAAGCTTTATTTATTACGCGGATTGCGGCGGTCGCATGGTGGATTCCGAGCCGCCCGTCGACGCCTCGTCGGCCGACGCAACGTCCCTTTTCATTTTTCAACGGTGTTTCGCGAGCGGACGCGCGCCGATCCCGCACTATCCCCCTCTCTCTCTCTCTCTCTCTCTTTCTCTCCTCATAACTCGTTCTAGACTTCAGTTATCGCCTTTTGGAATTCACTACCTCCCGAAATCAGAAATTCCAGTCGATCCGGCAATTTAAGTCCAGACTTTTCAATTATTTAAATAGGTTATTCACTTAACATGCACATTAATTAATCTGTTTAACCTTTCCGTTTAAATATAACGTATGTCTCGGGCATTTTTGTTTCATTGTACCATCAGGATTAGTCGTTATTAAATATTATACCCCTCTCTTCTTTCTGTTTTCTTACTGGTATTATTGTTAATTTACTTCACTTGAAATCTGTCAATTCATAAACCTGTAGCGTTCTAGCCTTAGAATTATCAATAAACGCTTTTATCTATTTATCTTTCTCCCCTCCCTTTCTCTCTCTCTCTGTTTCGAAACTGACAGACGTATTCGGGGTTTTCTCTTGGCGGCGATTTGGGACGGCGATCGAGAAGTTGGATGTTGCGCGTCGCGTTACAATGCGGTGATGAAAAGTGGATAAAGCGGAGAGAACTCTTCCGTCGTGAAGCGATGCCAAGCGCGCCGCTCTCGATCTGAGCAGCCGACGAGTCTGGGCGTAAATCGAAGCGTACGTCGAATTATACACACACACGCACACGGTGCCAAACGTACGAGCTTATTTTCGCCGGGAGAACCGCGTCCAGACGAAGCTTTTTTACCGTCATATCGGGGAGAGAAGAGGACCGAGACGGAAGAAGCCGGACCTCCGTAAATCGACGCTGTAAACTGTTGCTTTATAGCGCAACGATTTTCGTGAGACCGCGATGCAAGCTGCATTTCTCCCGGATTGTTCGAGATTCGCGATTATAACGCCGATGCCAAGTGCCGCTTTTGTGTCGCGCGCCGGTATTTCGGAGACCGTTGTGTAAAATTAAGTCGGCGTCGCTAAGCGTGCGGAGAGAGTCGCGGACGAAACGCGCTCAAACGAGCGGATTCCTGGTGATAATAGCCGCCCTCAGGCCGCCCGAGTCGTCGGTGGAAGTCGAGGCGGCTTCGCCGCGATCTTGCCGATTTAACCCTTTCGATCGGGTTATGTGCGGCTTTCACAGTGAGTTGACGAAATGATTTTGCGTTCGGCATATCTCTTTCTGTTTTACCGTCTTTTCGTTTTGTTGCTCAATATAGTTTTCTACGTGAAACGATGTGTACATACGTGTTCGGAATTCTCGAGGAAATAATGTTAAATTAATATATTCACCTTGTCAACAAATGTTGCGACGCAACATTTCAGCGGGTCCTTTTTAACACAAAATCTTTTACCGCGAACCTACCATTGAGTTATTGCACGTTCCACAGTGGGTTGAAACATTGATTTCGTGTTTATATTGTTTAACCAGCTTTCTTCCGTGTAACAACATGTACATATCCGAGATTCATGAAAAATAACTCATAAAAAAGCGTGATAGAAAGGGCTAATACCCGCAGAACGCGTCGGTTTAACCCTTTCGATTCATTTGGGTTTGTACATGTGACCCACAGTGAGAATTGAAAAATTCAGTCTGCGTTAATATCGTCCACCTCGATTTTCTGCAAGTGTAACAACATGCACGTATTTGGAATCCCTCCGTGAAAAGTTGGCCCCGAAAGGGTCGATACGCGTACGTAGAACGCGCCGAACATTCCAAGCGAGGTTATTATTAGTACGATAAGAGCGCGTTGTAAATCGGATTGCCGGGCGCAAATAAGATTTTAAATGAAAAATTGCTTTAGCGGCTCGATTCCGGTTCGTTTCAACTTACTCCGCCAACTCGCCCGCCGCTCGGGTTTGCCCCTCGCGCCCTGCTATTATATACTTCCTCCGCGAAACGCGGTTTCCTTTTTTTAGCTTCATTCCGATTCATTCCGTCCGTCCGCTTTGCCCCGTCGTGCTAAATGTTATCGTCGCGGCTCGATATCACTATCGAACGCTCTGATTGGACAAGTGCGACCTATAAAGGAGAGAATTATATCCGGTGTGCCGCGAGTTAAATTTCATCGCGAGGAAACGCGTTTCTTAACGTGACCCGTTGCCTCTTTCTCTCTCTCTCTTTCTTTTCCTCTCTCCTACAAGATCGAAACCAATCGCGGTTTCTTCGTCGCACGACGTTCTCTCGCAGTCTTTCGAACGGCCGGCTCTCGTTTCTCGTTTCTGCTCAGCGTATAAGATTTCTTATGCAACGTACGTCTATAAGAACGGCAAATAAGCGTTTTCGCCCGTTATCCACCCGACTTCCTCTCTCTCTCTCTCTCTGCCTTTCTCTCTCACTCTTTAAACGGTTCGCGATATTCGAACAGTCGGGCCCTCGAGGGACTTCTCTGACTAGTTTCCAGACTGCTCTTTATCGAATCGATTTTGGCGTATATCGTTAGAATTCGGCGCGGCTCCTCGCGCGTCCTCGTTTTTATCAGAGATTTATCCGCCGGATAAACGCGCATCTCCTTTCTCTCTCTCTCTCTCTGTTTCTCGCTACAGTCTACTTACCGCGCGATTTTCGCCAATCGAATATCCCTCCGATGCCCGATATGGTGCTTCTCGACGTATCGACGATTATAAGGAGAGCGAGGTCAGCGTTTATTTAATCGGGAATAGAGCGTGTTATTAAGCGGCGGCATCTTGAACGTGTGCGACGCTCTCAGAAGGTTATTTTTATTTATTCGCGAAGTTCCACCGATCGCGACGCGGTCGAAAATAAACCGCGAATGGCGGTGCTAAAATCCGAGATCGCTACGCTTGATCTTCTCTTGCAACTGGATAATTCATGTGCGCCAATCCGCGAGTGTGTGACCCAAATACTCCCGTGTTCTTGTTTCCCTCCGTTCTTCGTCTGTTCTTTTTCCTCCCAGATTTTTTTTTTACCGTCCCCGTTGCTCTCCTCTGTTCGTCCCTCCACGTTCCGTCCCTCTTTCTCGCTGTTGTTTTCTTCCTGCTTTTATATTTTACAACTGTCACACACGCGCGCGCGCGCGCGCGCTCGGTTTAGATTCTATAACCAAAGCTCGTGCGTCCGCAGTCTTATTCTCGACTTTAGTTAGAGCGTGCTTATCCCTCCCTTCGTTGAACAAGAACGTCGAGCAGAATTTTCATCGGGGAACCGCCGACCGGTCCTCGTGAATAGTAACATAAACGTTCCCGTGAGAAGTCAATTTTTCATTAGCGAATCGCATTCCCTTGTTCACGGGGAAAAATTAGTATCAACTTAAGACTCGTATTCTCATATGCAGGCAAGAATAATCTTACACGAAGACAAAACTTGCTCTTACCTGAAAAAATTCGACACAATTCCACTAATACATTCATGTTATTCAAGAATAATTTTCACTGTAAATGAAAATTTTTCAAATTAAGAACGATATCATTTTGAAGATATGTATAAGATTGTTCTTTCTATCTAATATTTTTTTGTCTCGTTTCCTGTCAAAATTATTCTTGAATAACAAGAATATGATATACGAGCAAGTTTTATCTTCACATAAAATCATCTGTTTTTGCTTATATATGAAAATTATCAGACTAAAATTAATTATGAAATTAATACTGATTCTTTTTTCCGTGTAGATGCGCACACGTAACATAGTTTTATACTTAATACTTTGATAGCCGCTATCAGGCACGCGAGTCAGTCAGTGACTTTATTTTTGTCAACAGTTATCGCGATATAAAGAAATATCTGTCAATAATTTACAATACGTGCTACCCTAACCTGGGGATCTTGTTAATCTTTTCGGCATTCGTTACTTTCAGTATATCGTCGACTCATTAATACGCTAAAGATTCAATAGACATATTTATTTACTATTTGTGAAGACAAAATCTCAGACAAGCATTTTATTTAAAAAATTACTGTAATTAAATTTACTCATAAAATCTGCAAAACAAATTTAAATCTTAAGATCATTATTTTATTTAAAAAATGTTTCGTTTAACTTGAAAAGAACCAGAGTAACCGAAATACATCTGACAACTTTATTTTTATTCTATATTTAACAACTCATATTTCGAAAACTAAAAGTTACTACGGTTACTGCTTACAGTAACTACGGTTGTTACAGTTACGATTTGAAAGCTTTTGTATCGAAAGAAATAAACCTGGGAAAAGTTAAATAGGAAATTGTGCCGGGCATGTAAAGGGTAGATTTACGGAATTATGTGCAAGGAGAAATGTTCGTCTCTTTAGACACGATGCAAAAGGGAGCTTTCGAAGTCTGCCGGCGGCGGACGAAAATCTTTCCACGATAAGTCCTACCGTCTCGTACCTTTGATATAATAATATTATATACACTAATGCAATCATTTATTTTAACACCTCACGCATCACGCATCGAACACGAACGATGAAAATAATTCAATCAGAATGCTCGGACCACACGAGAAATATTCCGATGCGCACAGAGGCACGTATACTTTCTCTCTCTCTCTTCCCCACTCTTTCTTTCGGTTCGAGTAGCCTCGTTCCGTGCATTCGAGTCGCCATGCCAAGAAGAACGCTGGATTACGTGGTGACGATTGGATCAAGTGGTTGTGCGGCTTATTTGTGGGGCGCGGCTCTATGTAAAGTCGGAATGCGACGCGTGTGCCACGCGACTGACTCATCATGGAGCGCGCTAATTTTGGCGGCGGCAGCCACGTAACGCGACGCGCGTTGTCGACACGATGCTGCTGGTTGGCGGTGGAGAAAGAGAGAGAAAGGGAGAAAGAGAGACGATTGTTCGGCTCACGGAGAGCTGCGAACTGCCGATTAAAATCGCGAATTTCGCGGCGTTCGCACTGCGGGTGGGAACGGTATCTTGCTCGACGGTCGCGAGATCAACGCTCGTCATCGCCGTCATCGAGTCGAAATTTCAACGCCACTTTGATGATGTTAAGGGTAGCTTGCGTCTACTTATAGATGGCTTGATAAAAACTTACACTGAGAGAAATTATAGTATTAAGAGGAAATAACATCTGGTTTTCAACGAGGGAATTTTCTTTTATTGCATATTAAATGTTACTCAACTGAGAAAGTTCTTTAATATGATGATTATAAGTAAAATATGAAAGATTTGTCTTTTAGTATATTTTGACGATACTAAAATTCATTAACTTTTCTCTTGAACTTTCAATTCTACGGATTTCATTTTGTTGCTGCCGCGAACAATCTATTTTGACGCTAAAACGGGGAAAGCGAAAACTTAAGACATCATCAACGTCCGAGTATAAGAGTAAATTATATCATTAGAATTGAATTTGATTCCATTTCGCTATTTTAGCTCCCACCGTGTTGCAGAATTAAATTACAAGTTTGACATAGAGCGACCGGAATTTCAACTCGGGCGGCTGTAACCACGCTCGAAGTACACGTTCAAAGAAAAAAATAATCCCGACTGAGTACCCCAGTCGAAAATCGTGCCTTCTGTTACGCCGTGCTAAAAGGCTCTCTCTCTCTCTCTCTCTCGTGCGCACAGTCGTTAATCAAAAATCCCATCCGGCGCGCGCGCCTCTCTTCCATGAGTAATGAACGCTCGAAAACGTCAGCGATGCCCGGCCGATCGCATATTGCTAATTAACATCTGTTTATGCTACGCATGCCAAATTATTTATAAATATTCATGGCGCAGTGGACGCAGCGCTCGTTTCGCTGAAAGTTTTATAAAAGTTAATAGATCCGATGCATAATTGATGCACGATCTTGAAACGATCGTTTGACGTAGTAAACATGTCGCGCGTGTCTGCGAGAGAGAGAGAGAGAGAGAGTGAGAGAGTGAGAAATTGAGGGGCAAAGGGGGAGGATGTCATGCGCGCGTGTTTTAACGTCATCTTTTTTTCATAATATTTTATAAAATTGCAACGTTCAGCAGATCGCGCGGATCAGTACGTCACATTCGGCGCAAAATCAAAGTAAATTTCCGCGATACGTTTCAACCGTGTACGTCGTAATTTTGCTTTGACAACTACAGAAAAAAAAGCATACATATAATTCAAGCTCTCGATATAGCTCGCAGAGGAAGAAACAAGAAGAGACGATCGAACAGCGAAAAACGTAAACTTCCTCCGGGCGATGCATGAATAACCTACAATTTCATAATACTTTCCGAAGAATTTTTCAAAGCCCTCTGTTCGCATCTCTTATCTCGTGCCATCTCGTTTTTTATTTACTTTGGGGGTATCTCCCCCGCGAGGGAGATTCGATAATAAAAAAAAAGGAGGAGATGGGGGCAACGGGAGAAAGAGATATCGCTTCAGATTTTGCGACCTGAAAAGTTTAGGAAACAACATCGGTTCAGCGGGCGTGCTGCGGCACGCGATGAAGGGTGACAGGGGGAGGAGGTGGAAGGGTAAAGAGTGCGCGTAGAGAGAGAGAGGGGGGACCAGAATTGGAAGGTGAAGCGGAGAAGTAAAAGGGCAAAGAGACGATACAGCTATGGAATGTGAGAGCAACTGCTTCCTAGTGCCGCCGAGATAAGACTCGGCAAAGTAAGATGAAGCGAGTCGACGAGTGAATTCCTAATTTAAAATCCAATTCATTCTCTAATCCCATTCACGTTATACCGTACGTCTGGCGTTCACGTTCGTTCGCGAGAACCCGGGTCGTTAACCCGGTGATTACCTGGATCTTTTTGCATTAACAAAATGAAAAGAGATACGCGCCACCAGCAACTTGTTTATGCGAGACTCGCGTTGTTGTTCGCATTGTTACGACCCAGGGATGAAGAATGCCTCGCTTTGTATGCTCTCTCTCTCTCTCTCTCCCTCCCTCCCTCGCTAGGATCTCCCCCCTTCCCCCCACTTTACCTTCAGCCCTCAATATTATTTCGCATCTGGAATCTATAGCCGCGACCACGGAGAGGTAACGTCGAGAACGGGCGAATTCGTCATTGCGACGGCGACGGGGAGAAGAAATTAATTGGATCGCGCCCGGACATTTTTCTGATTTATGCATTAGCCGTGCGTGACTAACGAGGCGTCTTAATGCACCTTGAACAGAGTAAGACGGTTTGGAACGACGCCAACGGCTAACCCGCTCGACTCGCATTACTTCGAGTGTCTTCTCGACTTCCGGGTCCCCGTTATTCCGCTCATCTCGAATCCTATCTGCGAGTTAAATAAACAGAATGAGATACATTTAACCCCTTTAAATGCGTTCCGGCCGCTCGCGCTTTATAGGCGGCTGCCACTACACTATCCCGCTCCCTGGCACCAACAGAGCGTATCCTTCGTATTTTCCGTTCTGGCCTTTCAATCATTTGCACAAGAAAGAATTAATTCATAATTATAAATATGTAGAATCAACTTTGTTGTGTTTTAGGATAAATTCCGTAAGAGAGCAACAATTTGGATTTATACGTGATAAAGATACATGATGATGTCGTCGCAGAATAAAAAATATGAGAAAAATTAAGAGAAATATACAAACGAAGTGTCGCAAACTGATTGGTGGCATACAATTACGATATATCGCAGATAATGGTAATGTAATAGTGAGAAGTAATGATAAATATATAATTGATTATAAATAATGATAAATATATCAGAGGCGCAATATTAATTCACACAGGCCCCGTAAATTTGAACGCTCGTTTGGTAAAACTGTCGTTCTTGTTTTCTTTGGAAAATATAGGCGATACGTTTGACGTTGTCATTTTATTATATTTTTATCGCAGGGGAAAGTGATTTGAGAAAATCGAGATACGCCTTTCTGGCCCAGGGCGTCGGTATAGTGTATCCGCGCGAGATACATTTTCTATCACTGCCACTCTCTTCCGTTACTTCGCGGCGAGAATTGAAAAATAATCGTCACGCACACACATCCGCGTGCAACGCGTGTCAGGATAAAAAAAAAAAACTTCCAACGACGATACAGTTATAACTTTTTACAATTTTTCCCACACGGCCTGCGTTATTTATAAGTAATATCTCTTTGGTGATTTATTATATGTACATAACGTCTAATCGATCCCGCTTGTACATTATTGCGAGTATAATCGCGCGTCGATTCGGACAATTTCCCCGAAATCTCACAGATTGATCTCCCGGCCACGAAGAAAACCGAGACGTAAATCTGCACGGTTTTCTCTGATAGGAATTTACGTGTCGGCGCGACCTCCCTACCCCGGCCTTTCTTCCCCTCGTGCCCTTTCATCCCTTTTCGTACTGACAATTACGTCGCAGCTACCCTACTCTCTCATACATTAAAGATGACGCCGGTTTCCTGACAATACCTGCCAAGATTGCGTCATATGTTTCCGTGGCGGGAGAACGGCGTCGGAAGGCAATTTGAATTTTGCATTAAACATCAATGCGTATATTCCGCGTGTTTGGATCGCGCAATTTCGTCTTTATTGGACACCGTCGCGAGATTTTCGGCTTTGCAGCCTCGAAAATCGTCCTTGAGAAAGAAAAAAGGAGGGCAGAAAAGCAAGGCCGACAGAGTGTTGCTCGACGATCGTAAAAAAAAAAAAAAAAAAAAAGGAAGGAAGGAAAAGAAAAAATAGTGATGCGGCGACGTGGTAACTCGTGCGAGCGTATATTTCTTTAAAATAGAAAATATAGCGGCATCCGCGAAAGAATCGTAATCAACGTATCGTTCAAATTCTCAAATTCTTATTTCCTATCTCTACATATTGCCATTATAAAACGGAGAATGGGTCGTCGTGCGGATCGAGCGGATATTTATTTAATTAGGACGGTTTCGGGAACTGATGATTCTATTTCAGAAAACGACACGCTTCATCCGTAGGGAAGACAAATGGGACTAATTAATAAATAGTTACGGATC
This sequence comes from Dinoponera quadriceps, assembly GCF_001313825.1. NCBI lineage: Eukaryota > Metazoa > Arthropoda > Insecta > Hymenoptera > Formicidae > Dinoponera > Dinoponera quadriceps. The sequence goes on from NW_014554324.1 coordinate 509,475, forward strand.
ACATCCGTTACAGCGGGCACATAAGTACATTCGAACTAATTACTAATCCAGAATACGACGGTGCGACAGCAACGCGTATGAATTTATTCAAGATAAGGGTCTATTATTAATGACCCCGAATTTAATCGAACGGTAAGCCACATTTTAATAATTACAAAGTGCCCGGATATATTCAGCGAACGCTGATTGAACCGAGGAAAGTATTCAATTTACTTATCTACGCGCGCGTGTGTTGTATTTTGTTGCGTTTCTAGATAATATTTATGGACGTACCGCTTGACCTTCTTTTCTCTTTGCTTGTTGATTGTTATCGCAATTTCAACGAGAAATTAGCTTGAAATGGTCACAAATAATTAACAGTCAAATATCTCCACCTTGCTGGTTAATTTTCCCAAAAAACGGATGAAAAAGAAAGAGAGAAAGAGAGAAGGGAAGGGATGTCGAGGAAAATTATCTTCGCAATTCTTTCGCAGGTACCCAATGCCGAGAGCGAGAGAGAGAGAGAGAGAGAGAGAGTGTGTGTCACGCGCCGACCGTCATCAATTCATTTCCGTCGAGTGAATTATCACGCGAGTAATAATTCGTGCAATCCTAATTTCTCAATCGCAATCTATCGTCCGCCGGGTCATAAGAATGCGTCGCCATTAGACCGCTTGGCGGATTGCCTAATGCGATTTAATCCCCCATTAACGAACCTACGATCTCTCCTCCAGGTTTCTCCTCTCGACCGCGCGACTTTTGCAACAATTCGCACAGTCACGTGAAACACGACTCGGCCCGGGAGAAGATTTGTAAAATACGTTTCAAACTTCTCTTTATCTCTCACACATATTTGCTCGACATTATATACATTTTCATAATATGTACTCAGAAAGTTACATTCGGAACTTTTCGAAATTCGAATTTGCTTGGTCCCGGGTTCGTTAGCGATCCGATGCGCAGCACAAAGATATTTTTTTACATAATAACATGAGAGAAATCGATTATTGATATTAATCACTGCATAACGGTGCATTGTTGCATTTGCAAAATGCAATAAATTCTTTTTAAGGCTTCTCTGTGTTTGTTTACAGCGATTGATTCTGCTTGTCATTCTGTACAGAAAAGTGTTATGGTGATGTGATCGAAAGGTGAATGCTTCATAAGATAATTTCTTGTGCTGAATTTTGTACTAAAAATTGACTGTACAACGAAGTAAAGGTCATCAACTTATATCTCGTCCAAACCCTGCAATTTTTATTTGAATTATTTTTCAACTGTTTCGTTTTCAAGATATTCCACTGTTTCAACTAGAATGAGATACACTGTAGATAAAGAGAGAGAGAGAGGGAGAGAGAGAGAGAGAGAGAGAGAGAGAGAGAGAGAGAGAGACTGTGCCCTCTGGGAAAAATGCCCTCAAAGCAAGATAAGAATAACAATCCATACCACAGATAATGAATAATATCCGACAACGGTGGAAATAAATGCTAAGTAATAATAATAACAGGAAATTAAAATAAAACTGAAAGAAGAGCGGGAGGGGGAAAAAAATAGCCAATGAAGGAGCATCGCGTGGAACTCGCACGAGAGTCAACTTCGCAACGATCGAAGGCAGAGCGCGATCGTTGAAATTAAGTTACCGAGTTGCGAGCGGGACGTGCTGTGACGTCGCCTCGATTCCGTCGTAGCTCTGCTTACATGCACGATATACAAACGCGAGTACGCGAACGACGAATGCGCGCGTTCTGTTCGTTCGGTAACTAAAGATAAAGCCCGTGCGACACGCTCGAAATAATTGAGGCGCAGAACGTCGCCGCCGAGAGCGAATCCGCCCGACAGATCGGCACACGCGGTGTGTGCGCGGGCGCTGGATGATTTTTCGACAACTGTGCCATCGTGGTCGCTAATTAACGCTTGCAACAAAGTCTCTCTAGTGCGGCGGCGTCGGCGACATTGCGATGAAGTTGCGACAAAGCGACCGCTGAAATTATGGGAGTCGCGGGGCCGCGCGATTCCGCGCGAACGGCCCGCTCTCGCGATTTCGCGAGTTAATGCGGGCCGCAATATCGCGAGACAGACAATGTGACGTTCGACAATATGCAATAACAAGTTCGCGCCGCTAACGACCTCACGAGTTTCTCGAAAAGGGCCGGCACGATGACGCCGCCGTCCTTTTGTTCGCTCGCGCGCGCGAGCTGGCGGGCTCGATCGCACTTACTCGCGTTACAGCGCCGGCGTTTTTCTCCCCTTTTTTTTATGCACACAACAATTAATTGTTTAACGGTTCTATTTCGGGCGGAACGCGAGCCGGCCGAAGCGCAAATTAATAATCCCAGCTGCGCGCTCGTGAATCTTTCGAAAGGGACGACAACACTCGTCGCTCTCATTTACGCTTGTAACAAAGCAACGTTGTTTAACGAATCATTCTCTCTCTCTCTCTCTTTCTCTCTTGCTCGCACGTTCACGGGAACGAACGAACCGTGTTGAAACACGGAATATATTTTCGGCGTTATCGCTCGCAGATGAAGTGTGTGGGATTAACTTCGCATAAAGATAAATCGAGCGACCACGCGCCGCCACAGCCGCCGTGCTCTGAATCCCGCTTTTTCACCGACTCGAGGAAATTAAAGCAAATTCAATCTTCTCCACTTTTGAAATTAATTCGCTGCGTGTTTTCAAAGAGAGAGAGAGAGAGAGAGAGATTCTCGCGCCCCCATTCCGCGAGCTAATTGCCGATTTCGCTGAGCTTCCGCCGTACAGATCTAATTCGTTAATGTCTCAGATAGATAAATGATCGCGTGATCATTTTCGGGCATTCTTCGACGATGACGACAGCAATCGACGGTGAGATCGACACTCGTCCTTCATTTCGAGAAGCGTGAATCGCGAATTTAACCGAACGCCACTCCCGGCGGGACTGGTTTTACGCCGGTTTTGCACGTTTTGCCGTAATAATTGCGGATACCGCTGCGACTATAAGCACATCATCGTCGTCGCGGCTTTAGCGAAAGGTTAAACTCGCGGGTTTTGCCGGGAGGTTTTGCCGCCCGTCGGAGACGCGGCTTTAATTTATGGATCGTTGAGTTTACGAATTACGAATCTATTCATGGAGCGAGCGTCTCTCTCTCTCTCTCTCTCTTTCTCTCCCCCTCTCCTTCTCTTTAAGAGATCCCACCGGGGGATTAATGGTCTATAAATCTATAAGCTTTATCTCTGTAAGATTCTACGTGTTCACAACACACACACACACACACACACACAGCATACACGTGATAAATTTATAAGTAATAAACTACCGGGAACACCGATGTTTGTGTAAACCGCATTTAAACGAAACTGGCAAGGAATCAAACGAGGGGTGAAATTCGACGAACACATTATAAAGAACGTGCCTCGCAGCGCAGGATAATTGGGCCGCTTAGTGAATTAAGGATTCGCCGGCTGTTCCTCGGGTTAATCTTAACGATTAAATCTCGCACGCGTTAGCGACGTTCGCTAACAAGCGCGAAGCACAGATAGCAAATTGCGGGACTTCGATTTCGCGCGAGAAGAGGGCGCACCTGCCGGTATGATTCAACGAGCTTTTCGAATTTTGCGCAATTCGATTTGGAACAAGGTCTTTGTCTGTGAGTCATTCTATTTCGAATGTACGAAACAACTGTTACGCCGCCGCCGGGGCTGGACGCGGTCCAATACGAATTAAAGCGAAAATCTCGCACGCGCGAGACGTTCGCATATAGAATAATTATTTATGCGACATAGTGCGTGCACGCATTCCCCGAGCGACGAATAACGGGCCTCGCCCGTTTAGAGACGAGGACGGAGGATGAAGATGACGCAAGGCGAGATTTCGAGAGCCCGGGACGGAGAGGACGGTTCTCAGAATCTCGGAATTTTTCAGACCAATTAACTGTATAATCGATCGTAGGAGGATGACGGGAGTTCCGGGAACGTTCATTCGGCTGTTCCGAAATCGGACTTGGCTCTTTTATAACACGTTCGCCGCCACTTCAGTTACGTGCTATTCTGAAACCGTACGTGCTGTTGGTTTTGATTTTAATGACTATAGCTCTGATCGTTTTAAAGAAATTACGAATCAAAAGGATCAGGCAAATTGTCTAACCTCAATGTTACTCCGCGATCGCCTGTCGCTCAAATGACGTGCCGAAGCTTGCACACCAGCCATTTAAATGTCAACGCCACGATATCGAACTGATATCGAACGTGTTAACCTGCCATATCTTCCGACTTTAATTTCTTCCGAGATGAATCTATTAAAGTCAAGAGCTCGCTTTAAAGTGACGTAAATATACTTGGCGATTTTTAAGTGAACAATTTTTAACTGACATAACGATATGCAATGTCTGTCAATATGGCAGGATTTCTTTCCGCTGCGAATTCGCAGTAACATTTGTAATATTTATTTATACTTGGTTAAGACAACGTTCGAATCAGAGAAAAGAAATTCAACGTGTCGATCGACACTAGAAGAAAAGAGTGCTACATTGAGGTTAATATTCGCTAAGGAGTATCGGAGTAATTATTTCACTTGGATTAAAGTGATCGTTACTTGAACGCAGAATACTGAAGGAAAAAAGTGCCACGCGTTGAAATAAAACCAGCGAATTTAACTATCAGACGTCTCCGAGACGTAGAGTTAAGGGCACGGACCCAGAATAAAGGGTTGGTGTTACCGAATTAACGAATCTCCGAGAAAGTATCCACGTTCCAAAAGCAAGCGTTTCGCGCTCCCTTTCCCACAGTTGCTCCCCCAATAAATACACAAGCAATACGATCGGCAAGTCTGCCCTTCCGCAGGGCCGATCTCCTCTGTGTGCGCGTGACGATAGGACGGATAGACGGCTTCCGACGGAATTGTATTGCAAATTAAATAATCATCGAACGGGAGGGATTTATCTCGGGAATAAATCGCGCAGCGAATCCGACGTACTAATAATCGGATCCGAATAAATGATAATATACGAAGTTCGAATCGATCGGCGGAGTTGCCGGCTGTTGGACGAAACGGGTCGTGAGGAGGGGGGGGGGGNGACGGACGAGCGAAATCACGCTCTGATATATAGATTAAAGTTAGTTGTCGCGTATGCCACGCGTGACGGGACGAATCGCGTCGGGACGCCGCCGCCACCGTGACGGAGTTTCGCGTAGTTACAGTTTCGATTGCGGGGCGTTCGCGACGCCCCGGCGACCTCTGATTCGCCCACGGAAACCATTCGTATCCGCGTGATCCCGCTAAACAAATAAATTTCGCTCGGGCGAATACGAGTGCCGATGAAATCATTTAGCCGGTTGATGCGCGATTAGTCGCGCTGACACGTTCGACGGTCGAAAATCACCGTCGTCGTCGGCGTGGGTGAGAATAATCGCGCGGGTCGCGGACTTCGCGATTCACCGAGAAGAGAGAGAGAGAGAGAGAGAGGAGAGACTGAGAGAACAAAATCGGTCGCGCAAAGTCGATATCCTGAGACAACGAGCGAAGCTAATTCCAGATTCGCGGTTGACAGCTCGCGGCTAATTCACGCCGCCCGTCGAAGCGCGTTTAGGTCAACGTGAAATTTAATTCGTCTCGCCGCCCACCTTCCCCCTTCGCCATGCTTCGTGCGAATTTAATTTAGTAGCATGGACAAACATTGAACCCCGCTCTGAATATTGCATTAAAATCCGTGCAAATTTAAGTTCAACACACAAATCCAAATTCCCTTTTAATTCGTCAAATGAAATTAGTCGTTTAATTCAAACTTAATTAATTTTTCGCCAATTAAGCGGACGGATTGATTGCAGGACACGGGTGGGGGGACAAATAATGGTAAATAATAATTTCGTGTTTACGCGCGAGCCCAAATCCGCTCTCTCTCTCTCTCTCTCTCTCTCTCTCTCTCTCTCTCTCTCTCAAAGATAGGTTGCGTCCTCGGAACGAAATAATCGGCAAAAACATTTACGTGCATTATCAAATGCACGTTAATAACAATACCCCGTGGGTCACGCTATCAGTGTCGTCATTAATTAGCGTTATTTTCATTCGCACGATAATTTTACGATAATCTGCGCGCGAACTCTACACGCTCGCACCTGGTGCTGTCGGTTCGTTTAAACAAACCCGCTGAGCGTGTCGCGCGCCCACCAATCGCTGCGAACGGGCTCGATTATAGCTGCTTTGTTCGTTAATTTTAGAAAAAAATCGGCGCCCGTCACGGCCGAATGCGTTCGCCCGATTTTTAAGTGATTCCGCTAATTGCGAGAAAATACGAATTAATCAATTAAAACGACGATCCGAGGTTCGGACGTCCACTTCACCAATTGCTACATATATTCATATTTTATTATATTTTATTTATATACGTAGTACGTGAAAAAAATATATGAGATGAGATACTTCTCGCTCAAGTCGCTGGAATCACCCTGTATAGGTGTGATGTTAATTTACCGTGTATTTATTCGGTTTACGATGCGGATCCTCCTGCATCCTTTAAAAGGAGAGAAGTTTCCTTAATTTCCGTCAATCCCGAAGATCCTCCGCCTGCCTCCGGAGGAGTCTTAAATATCAAGGTCGATAATTGGACGCCGTATTGACGCTCTTCCACTTCCTTAACGAGCTGCAATCTGCGCGCCTCTCTTTCCGTGCCCGGCGATTTTATCATAAATATAAATTCACGGAAGGAGAGAGAGAGAGAGAGAGAGAGAGGAAACGTGCTCGACGATATATCTCAATAACGCAAGTCACGCGATCATATTCTTCGTTAAAATTTTAATTCTACGCTGACCCGGACATTTTTATATAATAATAATAACTTTATAACACAAAAATGGCAATGCAAGACTCTGTGATGATATACATGGTGTCCCACGGGAAGTTGCTGAAACTAAATGCGTTCTTCCCTCCTCAACGACTTATATAGGGGTTCTATTGTCTGTAGTCTTGTACCTGGGACTCCGCAGTTTTATTCTAACCATCTTCGAAGCAAGAACGTGCGTGGAAAAATGAGTGACCTCGGAACGACGGAAGAAAAGGTTTACCTTATTGAAGGTTTCTTTCCTAGAGGAAGAGTATACGCTAATGCTCATAGTGGTATTTCATACCAAGTATGGAACGCATGGAATTGCAAGTGAAAACACTCGAAAAATTCCTTGACACAATGGGAACTAAAATAGCAAAATAAATTCAATTTCAGTCCCAATACAATTTATTCTTACTTTAGCTCCGGTAATGTCTTAAATTTTCGTTTTCGTTGTTTCAGCGTTAAAATAGCTCGCTCAAAGTGGCATTAAAATTAAATCTGCGGAGTCACAGATTCAAGAGAGAAGTTAATAAGCGTCGGTGACGTTAAATAGACTTTTATCAGCCATATAAGTGAAACGCAACCTGACCATATAAGAGCGTCCAGATTTTTACTCGACAAATTTTGACTCGAAATACAGCCTTCTTTACTGGCCTCAATAAAACAGCAAGCGAAGTAACCACTCGCAGCGTGGAAAGACAACAGCCTTGCGAACAATCGTTACACCCCGAGGTTCTTCATTGATCCTCTTCAAGTTCCACGGAATTTCCGGGGTTATTAATGCGGAAGCGAAATTTCGTCTCGCCGATAGTGCACGTCGTTTGACGGGCCGACGCGCGAACTCGGCAGTTCGTACGATGCGGAGGGGCAAATCATTTTCCGCGAGAGCGCTTGACAATACCACCGTCTCGTCTCTCTTGCAAATTGATCGGGGCCAGTTACGTTCGTTTGTCGTGTGAAATTGCCGTCGGCATTGGCCGAGTTGTAACAGCATGACCGGCGAACAACGCTTAGGTGCCCGCTCGCGTAAATTTTCGCAGATTTAGTGCCCGTAACGACGTATATTTTACAGCAATACAAACAATATAAACAAAGTGCGCATGTCCGGAGTGTTCCCGAACTATCGGCTTTCCCAGCCGACCTACCCGCCATAGGTGGCGGAGCCCGCGCTAAGTAAGAAGAATGGCCATTGTTTCGAAGTTGCGATATTAATACCTCCTCAGCTCGCGGCGATTGAAAGTTAAGGGATTCCGCTCAATTGAACTACGAAATTGCGCGCGTCTCAAAGGGCGAACCTTTAAACCTCGCCATGCCCGGCGTGGATGTTGAGTTGACGTTTCTCTTTTCCTCTTTCTTCCCTCAACGGAAATTTACCCTCTCCGAGGAAGGAAGGAGGGGGCGCGGACGCGCTTGATGTGTCGAAAATTGAAAAGTCGCGACGAAAGAGAGAGAGAGAGAGAGAGAGTACGTTCGAGTCGTCGTGGAGGAAAATTCGCACGGCGCGACGAGAAGCAAGAACGCCGACGAGCGACGCGCGCGTCCGGAAAATTTCCACGGAGAATTGCCGCGCGGGTGAACCGTCGTCGTCGTCGGGGAACGATCGGAGGGAGGATAGCTCATTTAGCAGCGGCGGAATTAATGAAAAATCTACGACGCGACCTCGCGTCGCGTCAACGTCACCACCTGAGAACCTCCGCTCGCCGCATTTCGGTCGCGCCGTTCGCAAAAATCGACGGGAAATTCCCGCAGCCGGCGGTGGTGCGGCCGGTTATGGAAAAATCTGGCCCCGTTTCCGTAGTCGTGTGCAAATCTCGTTACCCCTCCTTCCCTCTCCGTCGCCTTCTCTCTCTCTTTCTACGTGGACACTCTCCGTGTCCATTACAAGCCCCGAGCCCCCGCCAGCTGATTCCGATTTAATTAAACCAGCCGTAGCCAATTTGGCAAGATGCTTCGCGCCGCATTATAGGAGCTCGCGTTAATCGGATGAAGTCTGCGGTCTACGAAGGATATCAGGATGGTACGAAATGTCTTGAGATCTCCCGAGGGATGTCTCCCCCCCACCCTACGATTCCCCCTCCGTACGTCTCCTCCTCGGCGCTACCTTCGCCAGCAGCCCCTTCGCCGCTTCCTCCTCCTTTCCTTTCGTCTCCTCCGTCCTCAGCCACGCGAGTATTTGACTTTCAAATAGCGCGGCCGCCGCGCGCTGTACTCCGTTATAACCGGAGCCGCTCCATTTCGAGAAGCAATTCCGGCGGCTGACGAATGGCCGACTCTCGAATGGACGAACGATAACTCGATTCGGACGCGAGCCGTGCGGCGGATTGTGCGGCGGCGAAGGCGGCGGCGTCGACGGCGGTGCCGTAAAAATGACGCTTCTGCCGTGCCGGCCGAAGCCACGTTAAGGCGAAGCAACGTTAACTGCCGCACTCTGATGGGGAGAATCGGACCTCTCTCGCTTCTTCAAAAGCGTCAATAAATTTCTGTCGTGAGATCTCCGAATACTTTCAATCTCTTCCTCAACGAACAAGGGCACGGATAGCGGGAACGATGAACCGCGTCATTTTCAATCACGTTGAAACCTTGATTCTCCCGAGAAAGGAGTTTCGGTCGAGAAAATTTTACCCCTAATTTTGTGGTACGATTTTACTACCGCTCGACGCGTAAAGAGAATGTCGCGCTGCGAACGGCTCACTGAAATTTTATGTCACTTAAAAAAAATACATATAAGTACGTTTCAATTTAACATTACATTTGTGTACTTTTTAACACATCCCCCGTGCCAAAGTAACACAAAATTCCAGTGGATCTTATTTTAGCACAGAATTGGATGTTCTAAAGTCAGTGGCCGGGCGTCAGGAATGGAGCAGGGGGACCTCGAGGAACAATCATCGAACGATTGATAAGAAGCACGAGCAAATAGTCGCAAGAGCGGGAGTCCGCGAATGCGTTTCATTGCGACTGCACGGCTACAAATGCTCCGATATATTTGCGCAACAAATATCACGTGCAGCTACAAACGCGCGCGCACTAACGTTCTCATTGTTCGCAACTTTTATTCCGATCCTGTCCGCGCGGACGTTTTAATATTTTCCAATGATATCCACGTGGTCCGAGCGATTTTCCGAAAATCGAGCTGGTGAAACAAATGCGGCGGGATGTTACGTGAGGAAGATAAAACGGTTATATTGCTTTCGCCGGGAATCAAGCGCGCGACACGGAAGTCCGGGAGGAGGACGGGAAGTTTGATTAGGATCGGAGGGAAAGAGCCGAGAGTTTGATGAATTTTTAGTCACCGAGTCTTCCCCCGCCTTTACATCCTCACGGCTGTTACTAAATTATGATCTCGCAATCTTGCGAAGTTGGCGCTCCAACATTTTCTCACATCGCATAAGGGAGGGAGAGAGATAGAGAAAGAGAGGGGGGGGGGGGTTGCGGCGAAGATAGTAAAATCTCCTGATACCTTTTTTGCGGCAAGAGCCGTTACATGCCTGGCGTGTAACGAAGGAGTCTGCTTTATCTTCGAAAGGTGTTTTAAAAGTTCCCTCCAAATGTTTCGGCCGAGCGTAGACGGTTTTTTAACGGTCGGCCGCGTTTGTTTACCGCCGTGCGCGCATTATGCCCTCTCTCTCTCTCTCTCTCTCTCGCGCGCGCGTCTGTATATTAATATAAAACAATTTCCACCCGGTATACTTTCATGCCCAAACGAAAGCCATAAATTCCGACGGCGGGGAAGAAAAAGCCGCCGATAAATAATGCATCCTTTCACCGGCCGGCGTGGGCAGGCAGGTAGTCCGCTGGGCCGGCCGACCGGCCATTTTCTAATTCCCCCTTTCTCCCTTCCGTCCCTTTCCACGACGGACTCGGCGTCCACCGCGAATATTGGATTCCTCGTTCCCCTTCACACCTTCAAACACGTCGAACACGTTTTTTCTCCGGTTCCTTAATCAAACGGAAATTACCCGCGCAAAGTTGTCACCGGATACTCGCGTTCGCGAATTCGAGAAAAAGTTTAAATCGGAATGCGCCAAATCGAATCACGTTCATCTCCCCCCCCCCCCCCCCGGTTCTCCCCTTCATCGCCTCGGAAACAAANGACTAGCCGTAGGAACGGGCGAAGGGAAAAAGAGAGAGGGTGAGGATCGGAAGAGGACGATGAGAGGAGGCGGACCGGGAGGAGGGAGATCGCTCTTAAAACGTGGAATCAATTACGCGAGGATTCCGATTGGTATTAACCTCTTCTCCTAATGTCGGACGCGCGAACGTGTCGCCTCTTTGAACCCTTTGCCGCCGCGCGGAAAATTGCGCTCCGCGCGGAAAGAAGACTCGACACGTATCGCGGACGAAATTCAACGGGTCTCCTTCGCGTCCGAATTCTTGCCTTCGCGCGCTCGCAGTCTCGTGCGATTAAGCCGATCGCCGAATCGACGGCCACATCGGCCGATATCGATAACATCTCCGCATCTGACTTCTATATCTCTCGCGGGTACTGTGAGGCGCAGATAACTTCCTCCAGGTCTACGCTTTAAGCGCTTTCCCGGTCGTGCGCGCTGCTGTGAGATATTCCGCGTGCGATCGTCGAGGGAACTAAGTGTTAAGGAAAAGGAAGAAACGAGAAAGGGAAGGAAATTAAGGAAGAATCGAACGAGTCAATAAGGGTCAATGTATTTAATTAATTATTATGACTCGCATATTATGGTTCATAAGTGTCGAAGTTAATTGATTATTATGGTTTGATTAAACGTTGAACAGTAAGACAACCTTGAGAGTGGCACACGCGATTCTAGTAACATACCTAGGCCTCTCGGGCCTACATCGCGTAAAAGAATGATAAAAATCGTGGTTTTTATTGCATTCTTTGGAACTACTTACATTTATATTTAGATTTGTCATCTAGTTTTATTTATTATCTTTGTAGACTGCCAAGAAACCAGTCACCTCATTGGATCAGGCCGATAATAGCAGCGAGGTCACATGGACCCGATTCATTATTTCTGAGTAATAGAGGAATAGAAGCGGGGTATAGCGTCTAGCACAAAAAGCGTGAGGAAGAGGAGGTAAGGGAAAGAAACGTAGACTTAACTGTTACTGTCAGAGTTAAAGATCGACGAAACATTTCGGCCCTTTTTGCCGGTGAAAAGTAACACAGAGTTCGCATAGCATAGGAATTTAACCATTATTAACAAAAAGAGAGAAAAAAACTGTCGCTGAATTATAAAATTAATAATAAAGTAGTGTGAGAGAAAGAGAGAGAGAGAGAGAGAGAGACGGGAAGAGAGGAAAGAAGTGGGGAAAATGAGCTGACGATACACCATCGCGCCGGGATGTTGCAGCGATCGACTTTTGGAAGGTCGACGAGGATTCGAGTGGGTCGATTAATCGAGTTACGCGAGCCGGAAACGGAAGAGGAAAGTTTCCTCGGCAGAATTCAATCTGGAAATTGAAGGATTCGCGTGCGGAACGAATTTCGGGGAAGTTTCGTTTTTTCGAGGCCGCGCGACGAAGGACTCTTCGTCTTTGTTTCGTGTTAAGTCGCTTAAATTTGCACGTGCGCTCGCTGAAAACTTTACCCCTCGAGGCCGAGCAGTATCCCCTCCCCCCCCCGATGCGTCGATCCTCTGAAGAAATAATGCGCAACACCACAGCCGCCGCTTGAAATAATAAACAGTTTGGAGTGTTTGCGCGCGCTCCGCCATTTATTTTTCCCAATTTTAGCATTCAACGGCGATAACTTTCTAATTACATGCGGCGACACGCGGGGAGGGGGAAAAACGTTATCAAAGTTTCAGCCGGTGTTGTTTGTTTTCGATTCCTCTTCGCTGGGATCGTTTATCTTCGTCATGCAAATATACGTATATATCTCGCAAATCGTTCCGATCGCATTAAATGTAATTTCGCGCAAAAATAAACATCGCTGGTTTTATAGAAATTATATCACGAATTTCTCGCCACGATCAATCGCGTATCGCCATCAATCGCTCTTAGAGTTTACAGCTTGGAGATTTGGAAACTTGAAAATGGCGGCGGCGGTGCGGTACGGGCCGGGCGATAATTGGCGCAATTACGTTGGCGCGGACACTATCAGGTGGATGATGAAAGGGACGAGAGGGTTGAAAGGGACGAAAGGGATGGATTGTATATTGCGACGCGAAGAAATCGAATTACCGCGGTAAAACCATCCTAATGCATTCGCCCGTCACGGAATTCCGCGCGCTTGTCCGCTCGTGCGAATTAATGACGCCGCATTTGCAACGCGAAGCCAAATATTTAAGTTCGGTGGCGCCAGTTTCGCGCGTGCTTTTGGAAACGCTCGGCGACTTTTTGGAAAGGGATCGCGGGCGACAATCGAATTCTCGACGAGCGAATTTCACCGAACGATGGAAAATCTCGTCGTAAGAAACGCTCATGGCGATATAACGAAATTAAACGACCGCTTAACCTCTTCGGGGTTCACTTTTTCCTTTTTAATTCAATCGTCGTCGACGAAGACGTAACGAACGATACTGCGAATAAATATTCACGGTAGAATAAAAAAAGTTCAAAAAAAGAAACAAACAGTCAAGAGAAAGAAAAGTTAAAAAAAGAAAAGAAAAAGACAATAGGAAAACAAAAAAAAAACTTCGACAATCTAAAAAAAAAAAGTAAAGAGGGAAAGCAAAGACTTAAAGAAGGAATAGAAGGAAAACAGGGGAATAAAAAGAAGGTTCAACAACAAAGTCCAACGACAAGAGAAGAAATCTCATCTCATGAATAAGAGACGTTCGTGTCGCTTCAAAAAATCAAATCATCTCTCTCTGATTTTAATCAATTCGACTCCGAAGAGGTTGACGCGCCACGCGCGCGCATAAACGATCGTGCGATCAATAAGGAATGAAGTCGCGACGTAAATCGTTTCTCACTCTCTCTCTCTCTCCCCCTCCTTTTCTTTTTTTCCGTCCGTACACGCGGAGAGGAGGATGGCGGACTCTCGACGTTACCGCGATATATCTCGCTTGTCGCGCGAAGAACCGGCCTCCGCCAAGACAATGCATTTTAGAGTGGCTCGCAATTCGGCCTGCAATTCGGTGTGCATCGGGATGCAGCTGGAAACGTGTTGGTGATCACTTTACGAGCCGACGTGATTGCAATCATCCTCCTTTCGCGCGGGCCGAGCCGCTCTCGGGAATCCCTGAGTGAACTTTTAATAATTCACTCGAAGCTGCGAGTGTAAGTGCAGCAGTGAAAAGCGCCACGGGGAGGGGGGGGGGG
>NW_014554324.1:524175-553981 GCF_001313825.1 Dinoponera quadriceps
GGGGGGCAAAAGAGGAAAAGGGGAATTGGAGGGGGGAAAAAGAAAGGGGGGAGAAGGGGACGAACGGTGCTTGCGTCCGCTTGAAAAAAAATTGGATCTTAAGCGGCATACGCGTGAACGGAATCCCCGAGCGGATTATTCTACGCGCGAGAGGAGCTCGCGAGAGCATCCGTCCCTCAGTAGAAGAGGGGGGTGGCGGGGGGCGGAAGTGTTATTTTTTTCTTCCGTTTTTTTCCCTCTTTCTCTCTCTCTTTCTTTTATCTCTATACGTACACTCGTGCAGTGTGATCATCGCGAGATGATCGTGATTATCGATCGTCGAGCATCTCAGAAAGGAGACCGGAGGGGACGCGTCCCGCGTTTCCCTAAAGCGAATGAACGATCTGTGCTTTACTCGCACGGTGTTCGGCATCGCCGTTGCCGCGGGATACGCCGTGGAATTATCAAGCGGCTTCGGCGGTTCTTTATAAGCTTCTTAATTCGCGTCGTAAAGTTTACGACGCGCTCCCCGATCGTCGGGACGGCGGCCGACCGACCGACCGTCCGTGGAGAAGCGGCCGAGGAGCACCGTCGGTGCTCTCCGTAGGGTGAAAGAGGGGAGAATTGAATTTACGCTGCCTCCCTCGCAATTAACATTGCGTCGCGAGTTCGAGATTACATCGAAAGTCGAAACGAGACTCAGGGCAATCCTCCAAGGTCGTTCGGGGATAATTAGATTTCGCCGCGATCGTGAGTAACGGTGTAGTTTTGCGTACCACGCGGGGGTCGCGCGAGTATCACTCGAGAATCCCTGCGAGTATCCCCCCCCCCCTCACTCTCTCTCTCTCTCTCTCTCTCTCGTTCTCTCTGTTATTTTCTACGAAAAGTAGTGGTAAAGTAGCTACACCGGGGTTATAAAAGTAAATAGACGCGTATACACGAATGCCTCGCCATGGTGGACGCAGTGCACGGTAAAGCGAGCGAGTTCACGAAGAACGTGAGATCGCGGAAAAAAGAGCGCGTGGATATTTCGTTCGAGGAAAATTTAATACCCTTTGTCCCGTAACGACATACTCGGCGAGAGATGTCACTCTTTTCCTTTTCTTTTTTTTTTTCCGGACACAGAGGAAACGGTCGATCCTCATATACGGTGAGATTTACATTTTATTATGCTGTGTCCCGAATCTATCTATTATGTAATTTTAAATAGTAACACAGGAAACGGGAGAGAAGAGGGAGGAAGAGGGGGAGTGGGAACTTTTCAGGAACAAAAGCAGAAATGAGGGATTTCGCGCCAGCGTCGTGCGCTTTTGCGAGAATAACGTTGCTTTACGTATGCTTCAATCATTTTTTGATACGACAACTAGTTCCGAAGTTTTATGGCCGGAAGAAGATTTCGAATCACCGAACTCCGAGGGTGCGTTTCGACCCTGCGAACCGGGCGCGCGCGCGTGTGGGCTGAAATAAAATGAAATAAAAAAAAAAAAAGAAAACAAGCACACATATGTATACCACATTTTTCAATAGTCCACACATCGCAGATCTATAACGGTTTGAACAAAAAAAAAAGCCCGTTCCCCGGCTCGCTCTGGGGATGTTCTCTTGTGAATATAACGTCATAACGTTATGCGTTACGACTTTTTTATCGCGAAGCAGAGCGTTTTATAAAAAATCTTCCCTCCGTGCGTTTCACTTCGTTTCCCTTTTATTCCACATATTTTCCACATTAGTGTTGCCGGCTGCCATTTTGGCGTTTCGCAGCCGCGACTCTCTCAATTCGTCTCGTCAATTTACATCGTCTTTGTGTCGGGGCATTGTTGTTATTATTATTATTATTATTATTGTTATTATTATTATTATCATTACTCGCATTATATATGTATATTATGTGGTCCGTGAACGTTCCAGTGAATAAGTTGCGCCGCATTGTTTCTGATTCTAACAATGTAATCAATTATTGATTATGCAATATTGCATCACTTAGTACAATGTACGTGTACATTCGGTGTATAGCGTAATCAGTGCGCCATCGCTAATTAGTGCATTAAGTCAGTTTTAGAGAACCTATGATATGCGCGATAAAAAGAGCAAGAGAGAGAGAGAGAGAGAGAGAGAGATTCGATACGTAATTTTATACACTCTATAATTCAGAAAATATACAGTAGGTCGTGGTTATATCTGTAAGATTGATGTACGTTCCACTTTCGCGAACAAAAACCGTCCGGCCGGTCGGACAGAAGCGGGAAAATTGACAGATTTTACAATAGCAAAACGCTATCTAATCGGCAACGTCTAAAATTTTAACTGAACTCACCGATTTTGTAACGGTGACAGATCCGACGATTGAGCTTTCACGAACGACGGCGACGTATAAACATCGCGCGAGGAAAAGAAAATGAATATACTGCATATAGAATTTGGAAAGCGGAATTTAATATTCCATGGCGAAACCTGTCCATATAATATACAATTTTAATGTGCCGTTATAAAAAGACGGGCCGAAATTAGATCTCGACATTCTCGTGCGATGAATATGAATAACGCGTGAAATTAATAGTCTCTTCGACAAACACTTCTTGCGGTTTCTATAAGCGCCTCGCGGCCGATTAGATCGTGATCTCTTTTGAATTAACTCGATAGAAAGTAACGAAAGTAACGGGGCCGTTTTTAAATGAAATTTTCACCGACGGTAAGGCGATTCCATTAGATTTTATTTTTATCTTCGTTTGATTGAAAATTCGCGGAGAAACATTATCGAGACATTCGAGCGACGAGCCAGCGACGGTAATTTGCGGTGAAGACTGAACATGTTTATTTACATTGACTACGTCAAAGCTCAACTAATGTTTGGATAGCCAGAGATACGGTAAACAAATGCAGCTCGTGACGCATTTATTTTTTAGCTCGTGTCATCGGCTCGTTATTGGTCGTGTATCTAATTTGTTATGTGCAATTGATTATGCGTAAATTAACGAGACGCGGCAACATCTATCGATCACCGATGATGACGCATGACAGTCAACGTGTTAAACCCTTGCGCGTTGGAATTATTCATTAATACATATACACATTAATTTGTATTTAATTAGATGCATATCCGTAAAAAGTACGTATCCATTTAAATTTACCTCCGGGAGAATAAATTCTAATTCGTTTCCATCATAAAATCCTTCCTTTATCCTTCTTTTTTCATTACTACAGAATGATAAAATTTTATAAAGCGAAATTTATCGTTTCTCGAGATAACTTGTATGATTTATCAAATAAAATGCAAAGTCAAGTGAGGTTAGTGCAAACGAGATACTTGCGTCATCGGCTCGCTGCAACTCAGAGGGTTAACGAACACGAATTCTTTTTCAATACCGCGGCGCGCTTCGACTCATCTGCGAGCTGCGGACGTAGTAACAGAACGTCCGGGTAAACGATTTGGAGGAGAAGGAACGGTCGCGCGAAGTTACCCCCTGGCGTCCGACTGTCGCTAAGGTAACCTCGTTTAACAATATATCATATTTCTCACGCGCGCGCTCGCGCGTATACGCGTAGGTTAAGCCACGCGTAAACGCCGATTATTAACGTGTAAATTCACAATTGTAAATTACGGGCTATTAAATATGTAAACGTGTAATTATCAATTCCAGATTATGAATATGTAAATCCGCAATTACAAGTTACTGCTTGTTAAGAGACACTCGCAATGATCGTTCGCAAAACGGTTTAAATAAATTGTCGCGTCGCTGCGGGTGTCGCGACCCAGATACACAGAACGCCGTCGAGAAACCAACTCCCGTTCCGAATTAATAAAATATTCGGAATCGTCGTTGGAGCTCGTCGCGAAGTTTGCAGGACTGCTCAATCTTTTAAGTAAAAATAATCGGCGCATACCCTCCCCTCCCTTCCCCCCCTCTCTCTTTACTCTTCAATCTTCTCTGTTTTCTCCTCATTATTCCCCGTTCTCTCTTCCTCCTTCCGTCCCTTCACTCTCATCTTTTCTTTCCTCGCTCGTCTCTCCCCCTCTCTTCACTCTCAATTTACGCATTTTCACCGGTATAAATCTCGTTTCACACCGGCGATATTGCATCCCGCTGTTGATCGTCAAGATTTCACCGTTATTACTCAGTGCCTAAGCATCCCCCATTCTCCTACGTGGGCGATTGTTCGAGTGCCTTCGCGTTCGAGCCCTCCCCTTTTCCCACCCTCCGGGTGTTCTTGTGTCTCCTTCCTTCTCACTGTTCGGCTGCGGTTCACGTCCCGGGTAAACATTTGCACAACTTTCACCTCGCTTCACATTCGCCCGCGTCTTGCCACCACAGTAGTTCAAAGTAAACGCGCGTAATTGTTTGCCCGCACGCCCGCCCAAGAATTCCGAATCTTCCGCTCTCATCGATTCTCCTAATTAGCGCTAATTATACGAGCGCGTGTGTGCGGGAAGTTGCGAACGAGGCCGATTTTGTCCACGCGGGGCTCGGACTTTTCGTCGTGGTCGCGCGCGCGCGCTCAGAATTCGTGCGCAACCTCGCGGCAACGTGTCGATAAACGATGGTGAGTTGCAAGATCGATAGATGTTGCAAACGGGAAGAGGGTGCGGGGATGTAACGTTTAATTTCTCCTGATGCTATCTCTTCCGGTACGAGAGAAGAGTTATTATCAGTCATTTTCGACATAAGCTACGTTCGCGTTGCGTTGTATAATATTGCTACAGCCACGGTTTATCGATATGAAATGGCGTCAGGCCGTTAGCAACCACAAAACGCGATATAACACGGAATATATCGAGAATACGATACAACCTAACCATTCGACGACTATTTCGTTGGATTACACCAAGATATTATTTTCCCCTCGATTATTTGGGCATTCGACCGTTTATAAAGCCGATCGTCGACGAGCGGAATCACCGTGAACGATTTAAAATAGATCGCACACCGTGCCGAAAATTATTGATTAATCTTAGAATGGAGGTGATATTATATTATATAACATTAATATTAACGTTACAGAAATCGAATAATATATGTATATCATCCTCCCTCCCTAGAGTTAATTAAAATTGTCCAACCGAGATCCCGCAATGCAGATCTCTTTTCTCTTTCATTTAGTTCACGCCGGCATACACTGGGAGAAAAAAATATCTAAAAATGAAAATATTTATTCGTTGGATACTAATTACGGTGAAAAAGAAAACGTGTATTTTCTCGTCTGAAAAAATGTATCCCCTCAGTGTAGAAATATTAGTACATTTAAATACGTTGTTAACATCCACCGAATAAATGTCTCTCTTTTATTTTTAGACGTTTTTCCTCCGGTGCGGAAGAGCTTATGATAGATGTAACAATAGCCAGTGCTGGATGTAACAATAGATTTGTCCCAATTTCGCTGCGTTCATTATTCATCAACGCCGCCAATGTATTTCGTTTCGGACACGTAATGATCGGGTAGTTGGATGAAATGAAAATCGCATTAGCGGGATCGGAGCGGAGTGACACGGCCGTCCTGATCAATCGACAGACAAAGGTGCTCTCTGGCATTGTTCCGGCAACTTTCGCGAATTATTTGTTGCTTATATCTTATCGCCGAAGTTCGGCGGTCGATGCCGACACCGCTCTGAAGTCCTGCGCAGCACGCGGTATCTACAGATATGCAAAGAGCGGAGGACGCGGGAGGGGTTGAAATCGCCACTCGGAAATCCGCGGGAGAGAAAATTATATCGCGACGTCCGAAACTTCGGCGGTCCGAGGGATGAAATTATGCGACAGCTTTCGCGCAGCTTTTGTTTCGTTTCTTACATAAATTACGAATAATCCCTTTAACTCTTATTCTCTCTCTCTTTCTCTCTTTCCCTCCTCCTCCCAGAACTTACTGTTCGCGCGAAGCGCCGCGTAAGTTGATCATAATATATTAATGATAACCATATAATCAAGCCGCGCGCGAGAGAGAGATAATGACTATTCCGACTGTTATAAAACCGCACGGGCACGATGAAATGTAACGAGGTTAGACGAAAGAATGGCTTCGCCGACAGCGCGCCACGGAATAAACGCTGCACGTTTCTGCGCAACGTAAACGTGACCACATCTGCTTACTTATGTTTCGTCTTTTACGAAATTGTGTCCCCTCGTGCGATCACGTTTAACGTGTTTAAGAATGGCGCGGGGGGGGGGGGCAATTAACATTTCGAACAGTCGGCATACCTCAGGGTTAGCTCAGGCCGTAAATAACGGCCGATGTGGCAGCTGAATTCTAGTCCGACCCCAACTAGAACGTAATTAGAAATCCGCCGCGAGAATCATTGCCAAGTACCGGGCTGATTGGGATTAACGCGCGCTTCAAATTTAAACAATCCTCGTGAAATCAACATGAATTCGCAGGCACTCTTCGTTTTAATTGCGAGAAGCCGAACGGTGTTTCGCGCGGACTTACGTTTACCCCGCAATTAAATAGAAAATAGATTCTGGTTTGCCCCGCCCAATCTCTCTCTCTCTCTCTCTCCCTCTCTCTCTCTCTCTCTCTCTCTCTCTCTCTCTCTCTCGGCTGAGAGTCAAGCGGAATTTTCATGCGACGAGAGTTCGGTCGCTCGCGTGCGCACGATGATATTCCACGTTGAAAATTAAGAGGCGAAGGGGGGAAATATATTCGATCAGAAATTTCCTCACATATAATATATAAATATAAACGTGCGTTTATAACATATAACAATAATGATTCCTGTATCGGTCGCTAATGAGATTACGGAGTTTAAAAGTACTGAAAACGTTAAGATCGAGCGCAATATCGAATGCACAGCTGGTGTTTCTGCCTAAATGCATATTAATGAATAATGGCAATTAATAAATAAGTACACATATAAAATTGAATTTGAATAACAACGACGCGAAAATATATGTTAAATAAGTTACAATATATAGATAATTGCTTAATATTGAAATAACGAATAATAAAGGATAAACCTAAATCAGCTGTTCGGTATAATAATATGTCTTAACGCGGCAGAACGGAAGCTGTAGGAAGAATCAATTGGCCAAAACTCACGGAGGAGAGAATTACGTAACTGCGCAATACGTGAGAATTCAGCGCGATACTTATTTGTCTCGTGACGAGAAATTAACGAGAATTAACGGGTTAATAAACCTCGGTGGCGAGCATCGCATAATTCATCACCGTGGTATTCAGCACTTCGGTGAAAGAGATTGCGAAGATACTCTGGAATGCGTGTACGAGGAACATTGTACATAAAACAGCACTGGCGAGAGAGATAGAGAGAGAGAGAGAGAGAGAGTGAGAAAGATACACATAAACCGCTGATATATATTTTGAGTTAGCCAATTGCTGATACGCGGGCGACATGCGTTTATACTTTCTTGCCGTGAGACAAATCTCGAACAGAGTCTGAGACAGAAAAAGTTTTGCAGATGTTATACGTACGGTCGATTATTTATACAATATAATATAAACATATAATAAAAAAGGCTTCCCCACGGTTTTTCATAAGATACTTGCGGATTCCTTGGTCTTTCAACTGTGAGGATTTCGAGACAATGTCGGAGTCTCTCTCTCTCTGCATCTTTAAAGAAACCTTAACGTTGAGAGATGTTTAAAAAGGGGAAACCTGTACTTACTAAGAGAGTTTATCTCAGCGAGAGTATCCTCCTTCCACCGGGGCGTGTAATTTGATACTTCGAGGTGAATAATCGCACGAAATAATCCACGTGGTATGAATACGCGAATGGAATTCAGCCGTTTGGATCGCGTCTTATTCCGCGGGAGAAGAGGCCGCGTCGCGGCTCAGTTTCGCGTCGCAAAATTCGAAGCGAAACGACTATTCTTCGCCGATTAAATTCACTGACGCGTCGATTATTAATTTTGACGCGCGAGCCAATATTTATCTCCCCCCTACGCCCCCCCCCCAACCTCGTACGCCACTTTTCGCCGTATAACTGTCGATATTTATGGAGAACAACTCTTTAATACCCGGGCGCCGTCGCGGTGTCAATCGTCGATTCCGATACGGCCTCGAAAATCGATAGCCGTTTCTCGTTTATCGACACCGCGCGCGCGAGCACTTTGTGACGATCCTCTCCGATAAACTTTTTTCCCCCCACGCGGTAACAATCAAAGTTACAAATTGAATTCGCGTAACGAGCGACACCGCGAGGCGCACGTGCGCGTGAACGTGCCGCGGGGCCGTCTCGGCGGATCGTCGCGGGGAAAATCTTTCGGTGTCTTTTCCCTTGATTTCCGACACGTCGCGGATTGTTGTTTCCGTTATCAGCTGTTGCATCACGCCTCAGTGTTCTTCGAGTTCTCAATGCCACTTGTAACTTCTTTTTTCTTCCCTCACTCGGATCACTCGAGGGTATTATTATTCGTGAATAAAAAATGGAAACTTTCCACAATCGATATTTATGTAACGTTCAATTCTACTTAATGCTCTTTTTATTAACGAGAAAGCGACCTTCAGTTACGTAAGCGGGAAAAATGTCGGCGCAAGTAACGCCGACTCGGTAACCGTCTCTTCCACGGTTGATGGTAAAAGGTGATATTTATCGATTTCATCTATTTTATCTGTTGCATATATTTCTATTTCTCATCTTATTTTCCGCCTGTCCATTTTCCATCTGCGATAATATCTGTCATGTATACTAAAGAGTTTTCTCACGTGAAAGTAAAAATAAGGATAGGGAGCTCCACCCTATAAGTGACATACGCAAGTCGAGATAAAGATTAATGTTATAATATAAAATTAGAAATTCGACGATATCATTACGATATTCTCGAAAATCTCGTTGGAAATATTCTATAGAGTTGCCGTGTTATTTTACACCTCACCGTTCGCAATGCTATCGGCATTTCGCGACACGAGAAATTCTTCAAAGAGAGCAACTCGCGGGGTTAAAGATGCCGGATTTACACCTTGTTATTAATTGGACAGTTTTGCATAAACTGTACTCGATAACGCGGTTATCGATCTGTCTTATAAGCACGCTATGGGTATTACCTATTGAAGCGGGTTAAATTCGGCGCCGATATATTCGCATTAAGCGCAACCAACTTAAACGGTATGTGACGCAAATATCCGTATTAACAGCTCAAGAGGTTAAACCTGATATGTTTCCGTTGAATGCTGTATAATTGAGTGGTGTGGGTGATGCGTGTGTGTGTATTATTATTCACTTTGTTCGTAGTAATTCCACGGAAAATATGCCGGCGTAACATTTACAGGAGCAACTCCGCTTCCTTTGCGCGTGTGCATACTATATATATGTGTTAAAATAGCGCGCGCGTATCTCTCTTTACGTAACTCCCCGTCAAGTTTCAAATTGCTATTCCATTGAACCAAAGTCCGTTCGAGTAAAATTAGCCGGGAGAGACGCGCATAGCGTCTCACAGTTACCGAATTATTCAACCGATACTTAGCCCCTCTTGCGAAGAGAGACCTAAGTCCTTTGTTTCTCTCTCTCTTTTTTTCTCTCTATCTATCTATCTATCTATCTATCTCTATTTCTCGATCGGTCGTACTGGCTCGTAAACTATTGGCGCCCCGATATTCCGACTCGGCGAAAAACTGACTTCGTATCTGTCCGGGAAATCTGCCGGTGAAGTTGAAGTTGGGAGTCGCGAGACACGCGCCCCGCATATGTTCCGCGTTATACCACGTGTACCTTACAATCAAAAGTTCCCGTAGAAAGTAAATCTTTAGACTGGTATGTTTATTTACGGTAGCGCGAACCAAACTTCTTCTTCGGCTTCATCTTCCTCCTCCTTCGGCTTCGTTTCCGCCTTCTCCCACGTTTTCTCTCTTTCGCTTTCTTTCTTCTCGATTAGAAACAGAAAGGCGTGAAACGCTAACAAAATAAGATAATAATACCAGCGATGACGATGCGCGATATGAGGCAGACAGATGGCTCCTCTGGCATCAAAGGGACACTCGCGATCGCTAATTGGCGCGTCGTGGATTAATTAACGCCTCGCAATCCCATTGTGCAACAGTTCGTTTTCTACTTTCGCGAAATAACGCGTAAAACTAACGAGATCGTTAGCGGCGGCCTCGGCATTTTCGCGGAATTAATCGATCTCGCGCCGATTAATTGAATTAATCCGCCGACCCATCCCGCACATTTCTTTCTCTTTCTCTCTCCCTAACCTTTTTTGTATTTCCGACTTCTTGAATAAGTAAAAATTATATCGATGTAAAAATCGAGGTAGATCAATAATGCCGAATTGACGAGACGGTTCATGCGGAAAAGGGTTAATTACACGTTGAGAAAACCGGAAAAAATGAATACCGCACGCAGCCGCCTGAAAATTATGTGTCGAGAAAAACTTTCAAAAAATGCACTCGAAATCTTTTTCTTTCTTTAAAAAAAATATATACAGTTTAAAAGTATAATTAAATGAGGAGATCCTTCAATTGATGATCTTTCGATTCTTTGAAACAATGGAATTTATACTGCATTTTAATTTATTTAAAAAATTCCGGTTTTCTTGAGATTATTGCATTAAATCTTTCTGATATTTGTTGCGTAACTTTCTCCCTCTCTCTTTCTCTCTTCAATACTTTTCATCAAGATATTCCTCGGAGAATATCTCTAATTTTGTAAACGTTTTCTTTATTATTCTTGGCCGAGTGACACGTTTAACCCTTTGCACTCGAGGGCTCCGGAGCGGAGGCATTTAAAATTTATCTTCAAACTCGAGGGCTCCGCTATGGAGACAATGCAAATAACTTTCAGTTCATAACATAAGGACAAAGACAAATCGTAAAAGCTATTGTATAGGATATTCCGCTCTTGCTATTTGCATTTGAGTTTGAAGAGTTTGAAGACAAATTTTAAATGGCTCCGCTCCGGAGCCCTCGAGTGCAAAGGGTTAACAACGTAATGCAAGGCGCCTCATAATGTTCTCGAATAGTACTTTATATACCAACTCTTTCGAAGCGTGCGCGTTAAGTTTAAGGGATTGAATCGACTCAAAAATGCATCCCGATATTTTCCTCTCACGCTAATTATCTGATTGTTGTTTGAACGATTCTTTTTTTTGCTCTGTTACAGGCGATGAAGATGAGCAAAGTGGGTAATCAGACCAATTCGCAGGACCCACAGGCGGTGAACTCACGCGTCTTCGTCGGGAACCTGAACACGTTTCAGTGCAGCAAGACCGATGTCGAGCGAATGTTCCAGCGTTATGGCCGCCTTGCTGGTGAGCTTATTGTGTGAAATTTTTCATAATCCACAAAATAAACTAACGGAAGTCCGTTCAAAGAAAAGGCTCTAAAAATTGTACTCTCCATCTCCATCGCGAATCTTCGTTCCTCGAAAATACGTCATAAATTTGATACGTTAAAAAAATAACAAGTACGAAAGTGAGAACTTGAAAATTGCTTTATGAACGGTCGTCTAAGAAATAAATATAGTCTGAATGGTGAGTCGTTCACATTCGTTCAAAAAAAAACTCCCCTTCGGAAAAGTAAACACGCTTAAATAGAGACTGCTTAAACATTCGCGGTACACTGAAATGGCACCGAAATAGACCGAAATCGGTAAGTTAAAAATACGCAAGTAACATGATCTATTGATCCATTGCACATTTATAGGTTGGAATATTAGGAAATGAATCAAAGAACATTTATGGAACGCTCGTCTGAAATATTCAAATGCTTCGTCAGCGTGTCGACTATGAAAATGATTATGAAAGTATTTGACACAGTTTTTGAAGGGTTTCGGCAGACTAATAATAAGATCTCCGAGGTTAAACGTCGACGAACAGACATATGTTGAGATGCATAATGAGATTATGTCGAACATTCGGTAAGAGAACGAAGTTGGAAAGGCAAAATTTGCTCGTCAAAACGACGAGGGATAATTTAATCCGATACGTTTCGCACTGTAAAAACGAACGAACGGGATTTCGTCATTTTCGAATTTGTTCTCCGACTTTGCTTCGGGCGTTTCCGACAAATCGAATCGCGTGAGAAATCGGCGGTCCGAGAACAATCGATAATTCGCGATCGAATAACTTATTATCCGGCCCGGAAAAATTGCATCCAGGGAAGAATAGCGGCGGAAGAGGGGCAGCGCGCGGCCCGGGGAAAATAAGATCCCCGTAACGCAATTTGTGCCACGACGACTTGACCTTCGATAGCTCGAATTGGATATCCGTCGGTCTCCAGTTTCAGGAGGAGGAGCGCTACGATGACTGCGCCGCACTGTCCCCCCTCACCTTCCTTTGTAAGCCGTAACCTCGTTTATCCCGCAATCGCAGGATTTGTTATCCCGGAAAATCATTTTTCCCACGCACGGAAACTCACCTCTCCGGGAAACAAAATTACGACGGCGATCGGAGATAATAAATAGAAAAACGATGATAAGTGATAAGATAGCCGAAAATGACAGTGCGATCGAGATGGAGCGCGGAAGATCGGCGGTAATGCGGCAAATTGTTCTATTGAATTTATCGCGAATGATTCTCGCGAATCAACATACCGGTATATATCAATATATAATAATAATAATCATAGTTATTATTATTTCTCATTATTATATATATATATATATATAATGTTTATTGGAACCCATGAAAAAATTCACATATTACCAGAAATGAACACTTTTCTATTTCTTGAACACCTTCAATTCTATAAATTGAATTTCAATGTCGGACAGCCCATTTCGACGGCAAAACAAAAGGCAAATTTCCGACATCATTAAATTATATTATTCGAATTAAAACTGTGTGTGTTATTTTGCTATCTTATCTACCGTGTTATAGAATTAAAGGTTCAACGTAGAGCTAAAATTTCCATTCAGGACGCCTGTCCAATTTCGATGCTTGTTGCCTGCGAGGGGCGACCAAAAGGTGGGTGCAGCAGTGGAGCTTCCCACCTGTTTCTCTCATCAAGTGCAAGTTATTCTCTCGTCAGTTCAAGTTTGGAAGCGCCGGGCCTCCGATTAAGAGAAAACCCGTCGATCGCAACATCAGTTAGTCCGGCAGAAGTACTGACACTGAAATTCTGACGAACGCAGCATCCCGCCCGGGAGACTCCCAGAGGATTAGAAATGCCGTGGTATTAGCGTCGGGTGTCCTGCCGCCGGCAATATCGGTGTCGCGACGCCAGGCGTCGCCGGACGTCACACCGGGAGGTAGTTATCCTGTCCGGCGATCGCAATTCCGAATGTCGCGCGTCGAAATTACAAGGAGCTGCCGGCTGCCGATAAACAGCTTACTTTCTCAATAAAGGACTACGAAGACAATAAGGCCGCCGAGTTCGTTCTCGTTGGAATTAAGGCGCTCGACGGATTAGCGGGACGCCGATACGAAGGATAAGCCGTGCCCTGTCGTCCTCTTCCTCCTCGCGAACCGGGCGTGCTTCGCGCGCGATAACGAACAAATTACAAATTCTACCAATCGAATATCTTTTTGGCAAACAGCATTTAATGCGAGGATATATACCTGCCGGATCGCGCCGCTATCGGAGATACCCAGTCGCTCGGGGATCCTCGATGAGAGAAGAGGATATCGCGCGGCCGATTCCGTTAATTTTTCCGCGTGCGCGCCGTATTTTCGAACGCCGACCTGTAAAACCCGGGGATCGTCGAGTGCGCGCGCAACACGAAATCGAAAAGCTTTAAGTGCCGGCGCTTCCGCTGCAGCATTGTTTAAAGAAAGAACAGCATGAAACGCGCTTGTTTCAACATTTGAATGCGGATGTTTTTACGAGCCGCCGAGGATTGAAGTGTCTCGCCGGGCAGTCGGCGAGTCTGTCTCTCGTCGAGCGATGTCGCGAATTGTTCGTCGGTTAGGCTGGATTTGCGACAGGTGTAGTAAGCCTTCCAGCCTTTTCGTTCCGAGCACTAAATTGCAACGGAATTTTTAGCAAAATATGTCCGCTGCGTTACCAGACGTCGCGATTCCCAAGATTTGAAATAGTTGTATCGTTGAGTGCCGGATTTTCAGTGGCGATATTAAAGAGCCTCCATATAAGTTTAATGTTTATTAGAAACAATAGTTTCTTATAGCTTTATTTAATTATATAAATAATCAATGTTAATTTTGGGCGAAACAAAGGAAAATATATATTACAAACACAATATTACAAATTCGGGGATATTATTATTTATTTTTTAATGCTTCATTTATACGCCAGCTGAGCTAATAGAGATGCATAGCTAATAGAAAGTAATATGTAAATATTTCAATTTGCGTACACATGCGCATATATTCGAGTATTACCACAAATTGCAAATTTCCTATGGCTATGTTTCCAATAGTGGCCAATAGTGGCCAATAATTCCGACATGTTTATATAGTGTCTTTATATTAGTCCTTAATATCATATTATATTGTCATTAGAATCCTAAATGTGGTTTAGAAAGAATGACAAATAGAAGTTAAAAATAGGACATTAACTTCAAGAAATACGTGTAAAAAGTGTCATCTGTAGTTGCGAATGTCTCCAACTTCCAAATGATCAGTCTGTTTATAATTACGCCAATAATTAGGTCATATTTAAATCTACATATAGTGGAAGTTTCAACGAACTCTGAAAAAATTCATTTTATGCTACGACCATCTTAAGCGTTGCTACGACTTTTGGCAGCGCGTCTTATGTGAGAAATCGCGTTACGTTTTATTGCTCAGAGAGAAAGGCTAAAGGCTTACTACACCTGTATTGTAAATCCGGACTTAATCTCGTGTGTATCAGGTCGGCGGGTTCGGTTTTCGATTTTCGAAGCGGAAGACGTCACGTGCCTGCGAAATACGCGGCAGCGAACGTTCGATATTGTTCGGCGGCCGGAACGTGAGCGACGGAACGTGGAGAAACGAGAGGGCGATTGTTTGATTGATAAATAATTTGCTGCCATTGAATACGATGAAGTCCGATTTGATTGAGGAATTTGATCGCCGAACTGCCTTCGACTAACCCGAGCCGGTGAATTCACGGAGAAGGACAGCGCTCGAGGGCCCGAAGAAGTCGCGAGTGAAACGCGAGAGCCCGATCGATCGATCTCCCGTTTCGTCGTGGGAAACTCGATTTCCAGTTGTCCGAAGGATCTAAACGGAACGAATGGCGATATTTCCGGGACACTCTGTATGCGAGACTGTGTATCGGAAGAAATCGTCGCCGGGATGATTTAAATCTGCACTGTCGAATGCCCAGATAACAACAACACTAGAGATAGAGATAGAGAGAGAGAGAGAGGGTTCCTCTCTCCACCGACAAGTTTTCCAATATAAAGTCGATATTTGTTCTACACAAATGCCGGAAACATTGGAAAAATTCGCTGCAACGCGGCCCTCAACGCGACGCTGCCGTTATCGCTCGTCACTTTGCAAAAAGAGAGAGAGAGAGAGAGGGACAGGGAAAGAGGGAAAGAGAGAGAGAGAGAGAGAGAAAGAACAAAACTTAGTTACGGAACATACAAATAATTGTTAATAAAGAATGCGGGCTTGTGTATTAGTCGCGGAGAACTCTATCGAATCGAGCTTCGATTTCCATTTTTCGATTTCGGCGTTTGGCTCAATCTTGTTGCGCGATTGAATTTATTCGTGCGCGCGCTTGGACTCGAAAGAAACTCGAGAGAAACAGAGAGAGAGAGAGAGAGAGTGAACGCGAGCCCCTCCGCGTGAATCTCGAGACGCTGTTATCAAACGGAATAATTGCGTAAATCAAGGAATCCGCGGTCGTGAGAGGAAAATAACTTCGAGCGAGAGAAACAGAAACAGACACAACAGAGAGAGAGAGAGAGAAAGATACGACCGAATCGGGCGTCGTATCAACCATCCGCACGTATACTTCTCGCACTTACCGGTTGCGCATTTTCGCTATCGCGGTTTTTACGGCTAGAATAAATTCCGCCGCGGAACGATCTCCCGAGCGCCGATATCGAACTCCCGCACACCCGGGTCATGCACAAATGCACACATAACACCCTTCGTCCCCCCCCCCCCNCCCCCCAATTCGTCCCTCCCACGTCCCTACTACGTCCCCTCGGACCCCCTTACGTATGACAAGCGCGCAGACAGCGATTTAAATTCCGGAATAAACGTTACGGCGAGACGACGACGGGAGTTACGTTACGAGGATCGAAGATCGATACGATCGACACGGGGATCTCCTTTCGACCGGGCACGCCACTCCGCTGCAAAATGATAGCAAAGGGGGCGCGCCGGGATTAAGCTTTGAGATATGGGGATGATGTAGTGCTTTATGTATCGGAG
Organism: Dinoponera quadriceps; assembly: GCF_001313825.1. Classification (NCBI taxonomy): domain Eukaryota; kingdom Metazoa; phylum Arthropoda; class Insecta; order Hymenoptera; family Formicidae; genus Dinoponera; species Dinoponera quadriceps. The sequence continues at coordinate 540,367 of NW_014554324.1, forward strand.
AGTCGAGTTCCGAAGCGCTAAATGTTTCGAGAGATCGACGGGATCGCCACGCGACACGTTGATAAATTCGCTCTCGCCGTCGGCCGACGGAAAAATTGATAAAGATACGTGATACGAAATCAATGGAAAGGAACGGACGGGGCGGGGGTGGAAGGGGAGGAAGGAATCGAAGTAGAAATCTTTGGATCGAGAGATTAGCTAAGAGGGGAGGGGGGATGTCGAGACCGGCAAGGTTCGCCGATATTTCGAGGCTCCCTTCCGACCGGTGTGTTTCAGCGATCCGTTTTTCGGCCATATTTATTTTGCGGCGCGGTTGCACGCTGTTGTTTTTCAGGTTTCTCGGCACAGCCTAGGTATATTTAATTCGAGGTGTATTTTCGACGGAGATTTTTCACGGATACAGGTCAAAGGTAGCGCGGGGTCCCGTGATTTTATAAGCGTACGTGGGAAAAAATATCAGGAGAAATCACATCAATGGATATTAGCCGGTCGTCAGGATTAAATTTACATCGCCGACGGTCGCGGATAATACTTGATATAACCGGACGACGGTTTATTTTCTGGATATCTGCGGGAAATCGGGCATATCGACGGAGCTACTTCGAGGTACGCCGTTTCGGTAGCGAGTGGGATAAAGTTGAGTCTCGAATGAAGCCGGCCGATTGATAATGCGTTAATGAAAAAGCAACGTGAACCAATGTAGCGGCGAAGAAGGATCCGCGATACACGATGTCGAGTGACAAAAAGTCGGCGCGCGTATTCTTTTTCACCGCGGATTCTACGAGCAGTCCGGCCCCGCGGTCGCTTTTAGCCGGGCAAGAAATCCGAGAGACACTGCGACAGCAGCACGAAAATCGACGTCCGGCGAGTCAAATTCCCGCCGGACGGCTGATGTAGACATTTTTCATAAACACGGGACAGCTGCAAATTGAGCGCGAGAATCTGTTACCGAATTCCGAGTTATTGAGCAGACACATTTTCATCGTTGTAATATGCTACGGAAAGAGAGAAAAGGCAATGGAAAATTCACCTTGACGCTGAAAGAAGGTATCGCGGAAGAAAGAAGGAGATTCACGTGGCGCTTCGATTCAATTTCAGTTGTATGGGGAGTCGATTTTTGGCTGTGAGAGGCAATTCTTATCTCCGTGTGAAAACCAAAAAAATTCTCACTCGTGATGAGTACTAATAACATATTTACTTATACATATTTACACTGAAAAAATGTCCATTTCAAATGAAAAACAAACGTGTTTTTGAAACCGTAGCTCTTCATGGAAAAGACCATCGTTCGGTTTAAATAAGAGAGAGATTCACGAGTAAATATGTTATCTGCGTTGAATAAATATTTTTTTATCCGTTAGATATACTTCCGCCCGGTGTAGGCATTTTGCACTTGGCATTTGGGAAAAAGAAGGAAGGAAGAGACGGAAAGGGAAAGATTTACGAACGCACCGTCGAACGATCTAATTTCGTCGCTCTGTTACATTAGTCGATTTTAGGTGGAAATTCAATTGCTTTTAAAATTCCTTTACTCCCGGCAGCCGGGGATGCGGGGGGAGGGGGGAGGGGGAGGTCTATTGAAGAATGAGTCGATAACAACGGCAACGGTGAAAACTATGAACATCTCGTTCGAGCGTTACAGCCGAGCTTCGGCAGTGAAGCGGATTCGCGCGTGTACCGCGTATTTGCATTCCGAAACGCGCACACATGCCTGCGCGCGCGCGTATGCATGTGTGTCCATATGTGTGTGTGCGTGTGTGCGCGCGCGCATGCATGTGCGTGCGGAAGGGGTGAATGCCGGCGTTGCGCGTGTAGGAGTCAGATTTACATATTTGTTTCGGCATAATGAATTCCATGCATGGTCAGCTGCTAACCACGCAAAAGTTATTACGGGTACACAGATTACAGGTCGCGTCCGCGTGCGACTTGCCGCGCGGGCAAAATCGGCCGGCAACAACGCGCTCTTGTTTTTATTAATTTGGTTTGCAAAAATGTTTAATATTCTCTCCCCCGAGTTGTATTTAATCGTTTGGAAATTTCGTTATTTAATTTTGAAATTTTTGCACTCCCTTGCGCGACTGAAGTTTATTCAATTAAATACTCTTCCGTATATTTATACGGGAAATTTTGTCGTGAAAAAAAAAACTAAAATGTACGAAAAAAGGGGAAAAAGTGGGGGTCAATTTGTGGGAAAATATCGCGTCGCTGAGTGAAACCGCGCGCGGTGTACGCGTCGCCGAAGTATCCTCGTGCATTTCTATTAGATGAACACGCAAAGTCCAGAAAAATTGTAATCTCCGGACCCGAAAGCGGGGCAATGTCTCGAAAGAAGGAAAAAACACAATCCCGACAACGTCGCGAAATAGGACTTGTACGAAACATTTGGAGAGCATATAATGTCCTGAGACCCAAAGTTACTCCAAAAGTCATCATAAAAGGAAAATATACCGAAATACAATTTTACACCAAAGCATCTGAGAATGTGTAAAATACTGCCGGAAGTCATGATTATTTTCGGTACATATCCACCTTTCTCTCATTTATAAATTTCCCTGACATTAGTGTTTGTAATGTAAGGTAATATAATGTACAATAAGTATATAATTAATAAAAAGTAAAATTTATTATTAGTAAAAGCGTATAATTTATAAGAAAAAGTATGGAAAGAATTGAATCCTTCATCGAGATTTTAATGAATTTTCGATATATTACAGCGCAGCTAAAAATATATATTTTTATACGGTACTTGTACTACGTCTGCCGAATAAATATTACGAATCATTTTATTTTTGTTTTAAACAATTTCGAAAATCAATATCATTATATACATGATATCGGTGTAGAATTTTTTCTGATTTAAGTTCCCATAAAAATCGCAAAATTCGCGATTGACGAATGGAATTGTTATCTTCAAAAAATGTAATATATTTTTAATATCTGAATGGACCGTTACAAAGAGCATCAAATACCATAAAACCTTCGCCCGGAATACTTTTTTCATTTACTCTCTACAATTTTGAAGATATTCGAACGCGATGAATTTTACTGAATTTCCTGCGAACAGCTCTTGCAATCCCTAAACGTGCTCTCTCGCACGTATTTAATATTTATTGTAATATATATACATGTCTCGTATTTATAATTGCTCCGCGACATATTCGAAGCCCATGAAAATCCGTGACGGACGCTTTTACACAGACGGATGAAAAAAAGAAACAGTTTGAATTTATATGAAATGAATAAACCAGACGCGTTTCGGTTGAAGAAAACAGAATGATTGTCAAGATTAAATATGGTTTATACGAATCGGCGATTCTATTGCCTTCATTTGAAGGAAATCGAATTTCTTTGCTTCGTTCATATCAAGTAAACTCAATTTTGCTTTTTTTTTCTCCTGTGCATGTTCGTTCGGCCTGACAGTCCGCCGAGTTATGAATGCTGAATAATGGTGGAAGTAATCGGCAGCTCGCGCGTGTCTCTCGAAAACGACGCACGCGCCAGCCGTGATAAACATTTTAAGATTCCGACGGGAGCGCCTCCCCCGTGTGAATTTATTCACTCCCGGCGAATTGTGTTTAAGCGAGTCTCTTGTATTGTTACGACAGGTATTTCCATGCACAAGGGTTACGCGTTCGTGCAGTTCACCAATCCCTTCGACGCGCGCAGTGCGTGCCTCGGCGAAGACGGCCGCACCGTACTCAGCCAGATTCTCGGTGAGTGACCTTTCATTGTTTCGTTATATTATGCGGAGTTCATTGAGGAGGAGGCCGCGAGGCGGGATTAAGCGTGTCGTAATCCCGGCAAAACTGCCTGACCCTCCGTTTAAAATTTCCGCGCGCGGCCCCACAGCACCGTGAAAAGCTGCGAACGGCTGTAGCCGTACTGTGCGTTAAAACACATTTCTGTGTGGAACAAAAACCGGAGAGAACGGAAAAGAAAAGCGGACGCGAAACGTACTTTCTCGCGCGCTTTCTGCCGAGGGAAATTAAGTTCCTGCACCCGCGACTTTGCAATTCTAATAATTAAGAAATTGCCGGGTCACACGTACTTAATTTTTCCTCCCTTCCTCCTTTCGCCTTTTCTTTTTTACACGGGAAAACGAGATTATTTATTCATGGGGAATTTAAAGCGACACGGTTACGACGGTGAAGGCCTTTTTTATCGACACATCGATACACGCCGGCACTTTGTAAAGCAATAATGAAACACACAAGGCGGTGGGGGGGAGGGGGAGGGGGAGGGAGATGGGGTCTGCATTAATATGCAACGAAGCGGAACACGTCGGCAATATGAAGGATCACTTTGACGCGATCATTTATTCAACACTCGACGGAGAAAGTGTATCTCTCTCTTAGCGTCCCGCCGCGAAACGACGCTTACCGTCCTCCGTAAGACATATTTATGACTTGTGCGAAAATGTAAAAAGCGTCACGAGCCTGTGATAGGTATCGAAAGAGGGATATCGTGCCGCCCTCCCCCCCCCCCTTCCCCTCGGTAAGGNTGAATTTTTCAGGCAACATTGTACCGCTTCTTTCAATGGAAATGTTCACTTTCGCAATTTTCAAACTTTTAGCAAGATTAAACTTGCACGAGTCCTTTTTACACGTCTTATTAGAGTCTGCGGCGACACTTAGGATTTATGGGACTGATACCCGTCATTTAGCATCGTACCGGAGGCGAATGAACATTAATAAATGAATATTCTAGATCTATTGTCAAACGTCATTCATAATAAGTGAAAAATCAAAGCGATACTGAAAATACTACCATTCGTGGGTGATTGTTTAATTCCGATTTGAAGCGAGTAATTCATCCTATATCAGTGAATTCCCATTAATCCCATTAAAATCAGAGTTATTTGCGGGCCTTAACTATATCTTCTTCCAGTTCTAACTCAAAAATAGTAGTAGCAATATGCGTGTAAAATTGTCATCACCGACTCTGCGGTGACACGGTTTCTCAATGTTCATTCTCCATTTCGCTTCTCGTCAAATACGTCAATTGCGGAATCTCGTAATTCCGGAGTGGGAACTCGGGATGCCCGAAATATCTGAGAGACACGACACTGTCCGGCACACAGTGTGCAAAAATATTCGCACGCGGGGACAAGCGAGCGAGAATTGTTCTCGCGCTATAACCAACGTCGCCGTCTGACGTCGTAATCCGGCGTAGCTGACGCGGGTAATGCCGGGGCCCTTAAGATATTAAATTAGAAACAGCGCATTCGCATTAGGAGACGCGCACAACTGCAGAAGCCCGGGGTTGCGGCCGGCCGGCCGACCGACCGTAGGAATATATCCCGTCGCTCTCTCCGCTCGGTTATGACACACGGCATAAACCGCGTCTTACAAAGGCAGAGCCGCCGTGAATACCGCACGCGTGAAATAAACAAACGGTGACCGGAGGATTGGAACTCGGGATTTATCGTCCGGTGTGCAGCCGTATAACGCGGTCGAGCGCGCGCCCCATTCGTCGCCGCGTATTCCGGTGTCGCGATAGCGAATCGCGATATTAAAGTGCATCGGGTCGGGCGTTCGTGGCGCGATGTCATTAGCGCGAATCTTACCATCGACGGCAGCTTCGTTAATTTTAACGGCACGATCGCGCCCAGTCGCGCGCGAATATCGCGGACGCATTAGCTCTGCCGGTCGTCCGTCCTCCTCGGCTGATTCCCCGTCATACTCGCGCATCCGTACACCGTGCTAACATTACTAATTAGCCGGGCGAGTAGATGCGCGCGAGTGACCCACGAAAGTATTCTCGTAGATTCAACAGGAATGTCGCGGACGGAAAACATCGTTCGGAGGCGAATTTTGTACCGTCGTGAAATTTTGTACCGTCGAAATGAATATATACCGGGTGTTTCTCAAGTGACGTTTGCGATATTTTAGGAGTTAATCTGCAAAGTAATTTTCTGAGGGAAAGTTCACACGAACGTGTGTAATTTTCCCTCATGAAAAGATCTCAAAAATCGACTCCTTAAAAGGTTGGATAGCACTTCGGAAACACCCTGTGTATTTACTTATTTTCCACGACGGTATAAAATTTGTCGTCCCTCCAAAATTATTATTTTTTCTTTTCGTACAGGTCGATAATGTACACAGAGGAGATTTTTTTGGGTTTGATGAATTTCATCGAGGTCGAATATAAATTTGATCGTCGGGATGGTGCGAATGTTTCAATCAATAAATACGATTGACCTTTCGAGTAATTTCGTCTCTCGCGGAAAGAAAATCGTCCCGCTTTGTTTTCTCATTTTGCTCGAGAAACTCGACCATTTCGTTTGAATAATTATAAAAAATCTGACGTTCCACTTTTTGCGTCATCTGACATCTTTCCATGTCATAGGGTGTGCCCCCTCCTCCCTCCCTTCCGTCGTGGTTTCCTCTATTGATCCATTCATGGTTACCCATCAGGTTATTAACCATAGGCCGCAATGCCTAATTTCTATGATCGAGCAGGAATTAGTGCCAATGAGCTCTGACGATGTCCTTGTGGCTACTGCTTATAATGCATTCTCGTAACGTTAAAGAAATATTGCGTAACACCATGCTTATTGACGTTAAAAATGTTAAAAACAATGCAATAACAATCAATATGCGGCACATATATTGACAGAATGAATGTATATTGGCGAACCAGCGCGACTGCCGTGATTGTTTTTGGATTTTCAACCAGACATTACAACGGTTATTTCATGCACTAAATTAGTTTGAAAAAACGGTACATGAAACAATGTTTTTTTTTTCCGGCCAAATAACATGGTCCGATTCGATGAAAGGAAATGACTTATAAGACTATTTCAATATAACGAATCTGGGTCAAACGAATCGGAATGTTAAATGCGAAGAAATCCTCTTTCCCTCCCTTTTTATTTCTATTTATCAGCAAGAGACGACAATATGCAAGAATAATACAATACGAATAAGTGCTAGATTCTCAAATTGATGAAAGCACAACAGGTTAGCCAGATTTAAAATCACGACTGTGCGAATGATTCCCAGATCGGATGCGGAAAATGGCCAGGTCGGGTAATTTCGGACATACGACCGTATTTTCACGTTGTGAAAAACTTCCCGAGGCGATCCCGAAAGAGGACACTCTGCTCGATCCGGTCGATCGAATATTTTAGGCAACCATCCCTCGACCAATGATCGCGCTATGTAGAGCGATGCAACACTTTCACGCTAACCATTTGCGGCTGTGCGTCCACTCTCAACCCTCACAGCACTTATTCCATTTCCATTGTTGTATAGAATGCAAAATTTTGTGTTAAAGCTCCTCGCTTTGTCCTTGTTTGATGATGTCAGAAGCGGGAAATCGCATGCTAAAATATATTGCGGTATACGTAGAGATAAAAGAATAAATGAACAAAATAATACTCGTGGTCGATTCAGCACATTTGTCAAAATGTCCGGGCGCTCATAGCGAGAACTTAAGAGCCTTAAAAGTGGTCCATTGAAATTTCTGTGTTACTCTGACACGGGGAATATATTAACAAGTGTATAATTATATATATATATATATATATTAATATATATTAAATTATATTCTCCTTGTCAAAGCAGCACAAAAACTTCAGTGGACCGTTTCTAACACAAAATTTTCTCCTGCGTATATTAAGTTCCTTGCGTTGAATGTAACGTTTATCAGAGACGTCGTGCTTCCGCGAGCCAGATGTACGCGTTGTTGAAGCCCGACTTAATCAGGCATCATGATAACGAGAATCTGAAAAAAATTGCAAAACATGCATAAAAAGTTTAAAAATTACAATTCTTCATTTTACTTGCATCTGACGTTTGTTTAATCGGCGTATCACACGCGGTATCGGTCCATCGAATGACAATTCCGACCAGCGCACGGAAAAAATGCCATTGTCATCAACAGAATTGGCACCAACAACACCATAATTTGGGCAAATCTCGGCTCAACGGCAATATTGCGGGAACCAATGTACCATAACTAACACATACATAACATACATTATTTCAATAACTCGAGTATGAGTTTCGATAATATTGCTAACCAAATAACGCCAATTGTGGTGGCGTTGCGTCGATTCTATCGATGCGACATCACTTTTTCCTATGTAAGACATCCCCCCCCCCCCAATCCGATCTGCAAACACGACCGAAGCAAAGGGCTAATCGTGCGCGCGACAACCCAAGATCGGTGGAGTTTCGTTCGCCATCTATCTGAAAAACGTTCATGAGCTTCTTGAACACGCCCGTGAGATTGTCGCATCCCGCTATACTCGTCCCCCGTAATCCATGTCCTCCGTGTCCTACACGCCCCACATATGCCGCCTCTCGAATATCGAAAGCGCGCGCATCGGTATCGAATTTTTCAGGGCGTTCTCTTGCCTCTGTTGATACGCCGCCTTGCCCTGCTGTATAACCGCCATCGCCGGCCGATCTTTTATCCGAGTGTTTCTCACCGGCATGCATTATGCCGGCGAACGCGTGAATGGACGCTCTTCCTCCCCAACTCACTCTCCTCCCCTCCCCCCTTCCCACCCCCGGCTTTCTGCACCCTTACTCGCAATTCACGTCTGAGTGGCACCGGGTAAACACGCGCGTTCGTCTCTATGCGAACTTTCGCAATTTTCGCCGACTATTAATTTCCGCCTTCAGGTTCACCGTGTCGCGTTGTTCCCCGCGAATTTTTCACGCGCTTCGCGGCGAAACGCGCGCAATTCGATCGAATTGTCTCGGAATCGCGTCGGAAGACTCGTTAATTCGTTCGTGGAATGAAGAAGGAGAGAGAGAGAGGGGGGAGAAGGGGGGGGGGGGGAGGAGTATAAATCGCGTCGCATGGAATCCCGGAGGAATTAACGACGCCATGCGAAAATCATTTCGCGTACGAACTTCTCGACAAAGCCGCGCCGCGTCAAATCCGAGGAATCCCATACGATCCCCCTGAAAGAAGCCGCCCCACCTCTGCCTCCCCTTCCCGGAATTTCTACGAATCTCGGGGTCTACAAATTCCTGTCGATTACGCGTCCCTCGTGTGAGCGTGTGTGCATGTGTGTGCCGGTCGGCCACCACCTGTACTTTTCCCCAAATATTTCTCACAGTTTCCGCGTTATAGCGTCGAGCTGTCCACCCTCCTCTTTCCCCGCAGCGAGTCGCACTTGTAAATGCACGCCACCGGCCGCGCGCGCCGTGGCCGCGTGTGTACGTGCTTGTCCGCCCCGAAGGTAGGCGAAGCATCGGGCGAACCGCCGGAAACACAGTTCTTGCATTAGCCGAAGAAAGATTTCTGGGGTAATCGTGGCGGAGAAACTGCCATCCCCCGAGAGGGAAGGCAAAGAGTGAGAGAAACGAAGAAAGAAGCACGCGCACGCGCGTTCGTCCTTCTTATTGGATAGACGAGCGACGGTAGAATGGTAGTGCTGAAGCGGGAGAGAGAGAGAGAGAGAGAGAAGGAAAGAGGAGCCGAGGGGATGGAGCAGAAAGGGAGGGGAAGAAAATAGCGACGGCGGCTAATTCCATTGGGTGTGCGAACGAACGGAGTAAAAGAGTTCCCACGCGATAAGCTTTAACCCTTTGACGCCGCTTGTATTTCCTAAAAAGCGAATCGATCTTCCCTCCACCGGGTGACGTGAAAAGAAAAAAGGAGGAGAGCGTCCGACGGTGTACCCTCAGGTGTACCGAAAAAACAGCCCGGCAACGTCCCGCGGCCTCTCCGGAGAGATCGAACGTAAACGAGCCCCTCTCAATTTCGAGTGATTTACCGTACTTTATCGCGGCGTCCAGCCCCGAAACGGCGAACTACGGACGTGGAAAAAAGTGGGACCAATTAAATTTTATCACTGAAAATTAAACAATTTTTCCATCTCACCTGCGGCCCCCGACGATCTCGAATTTTGCGTCGAATCTGCAGGCGTTTCTTCCCGTGTGTTTTCTATCGTTCGATACGCGTTTAGCTTATCGAATGCTTTTTTCGTCAAATCGGAAAAATGGCAAAAATATACAATTAATAGCAACAAATATTAGCAACGGACGCTACTTCGTTGAATTCGTTTAAACCAGGGAAAATTGGGAAGACACACAACGATTATGCAACGGAGTAATTGTTGCGTTGAATTTGTCCTGGCTGTGTCATAAATTGAAGCCTCACAGCTGCAGGCATTACTCAGAAACAAATAAATCACTATTCAGAGGCAGAAATATATCTTTCTTATTTATTTATTTTTTACAAAACCCCACAAAATTATCTCTTGTGAAATAATTTATCTCTTAATTAGAGACGAAATTTATTTTTTCTTTGAATTTATCCTTCGAATTATTCACCTTCACGAATGTGTCTTTCGAGCCCCCGCAAAATATCACATATAATATAGGAATATACATATTTGTATATTTGGAAATTTTCGCGAAATCTTGAAAAATCTACAGACGCACCGATCTGACACTGCGTCTGAAATTCCGCGGGCCCCTCTGAAAAGGATTCAGCTTAACATATTGATTGTGATATTCACTTGGTGAACGTCATCAGCGTTTAACGTCGCCCACCCGGAAGACGCGGGAGTCACATGACGGGAATAATGCACGGCATATGCAAATACCGGGTGGACGATGATTTATTATACTAATCTCGTTACGAATTAATGTGCTGATTTATGACGGCACGGTCTTTTTTCACTCTTCGCAAAGTGTCCCGACGCCGCATGAAAACGCGGTATAAGTCATCCCCGTCGTGCGGATTTTTTAAAAGCCACCCCCCCCTCCCTCTCTCTCTTTCCCCCTTGCATCCTCCCTGAAACTCCGTAAATTTAACACACACGTATATTAGAACGCTCAGAAATTTCTATATTTTTCCCCGAGCGCTCATTATCTCGCCGTTGAACCGCCTGGAAATTAGAGGAACGACGGAGCCTCTCTCATGGCGTCAACGGCTTCGAAATTACGAGCCACCCCCGTCTGTCACGGCGTTGAACGATAAATGACAACCACGACGGAAACAATATCTATCGCAAGGAGCGATTAAAATCGCTCACGACCGCCAGCCCGACGAGAGGGAAGTGTGTCCTCTTCCCTCCCCTACCCTGTTCTCTTAGCAGGCACGAGGGCGCACTTCGCATATCGTTCCGCCGCAAAACATCGAACTCGTAATTCCGCGCTGCCAAGATCCGCGCCCGTCCGGAACTCGACAAATTTTCGGCGGCCAACGACGAAGTAACGAGGTCCGAATCAATCGTTGATCCCTTAACGAAGAACCAAGGAAATCGCACCGAACCACTTGTGACGGCACGCGTGCATGAAACACACGACGCTCGCGAAAATCCTCGACCGTGTCACGCGTGCGCTTCAACCCTTCGCCCCGTCACTGCCGCTTCCTCTCGCCTCTCCTCTCCGGTTCCTCCGCCCGCCGCTGCCAGACTCCGCGCCAAATCCTTCGCTAATTAACGGCAACGCTCGCATTGTTTAATTTTATTATGCAACGTTATTTTACTTCAGACTCGTTTATCCGCCGCGAACACAACACGTCGTGTTGCAAGCCGGAAATTCCGCTAATTAGGGAGGGTGTATAATGTAATTGCGCTCGGGATCCACCCTGCCCTCTCCCCTCCCGCACACACCCTTTCTCGCCGCCCTCCCTGTTCCCTTCCACCTACCTCCTCTCACATCGCCCCCTCCTCCTCGCTACCATCTCCCCCGTCGCTCACCTTCTTCTCCTCACTCTCTCGCGCTGTCGTTGAGCGAGCTCAAAGTAACCTTTTGCGCGAAATGCGCTTACACTAACGAAGTCCGCGCTCGTTACCGGTTACATAAACGATAACCGGCTCAAAGTGACGTTCTCCCGGTGACACGTTAGAGACGCCGCGACGCCAGAACGTTTATACGAACATCGCGACTCTCTCTCTCTCTCTCTTTCTCATCTTTTCTCACAGAACCTGATCGCAAGCCGTTCTCACGTTTCGTGGATCGAACACAATCGCGGAAAAGTCCAATTTCTCGAGCTCCATATGTTGTACCTGCGCGCGTGCGAAAGAAAGAGAGAAAGGGAGGCAGCACAACGTACATGTGCACAAACGTGAAGTTTGCTTTATTATTATTAGAGTATTATTTCATTTATTATTTTTATTTTTTATTATTAGGGGCCGTTTAACAATTATGTTACGTCACGATGCAGGGGAGAGAAGGTTTATTAGCTTGTGTCTGTGATGGCAAGGAAAAGGGGAGTAAAGGTCATGGAACGTCATATTAGATAACTTGTAAATATAGATGCGCGTGATCATCCACTTGATTTGCATTTCGTGACACACTTGGCTACATTTGGTGGAAATTTTCAAGTTTTTACATGGTTTTGCGTTAATAATCAAAATGTTAATTTTTTAGTACTTAATATTTAATATTTTAATGTTTCCTTTAAAAACGCACCCTTTACTAATCAAAATTACAAAATGAAGTAATTAATTTGATGTTACGTCTAAAAGTTATTAAAAAAAAAAAGACAGTAGCGTGCACAATGTCTAATAATTATAATCCACAATATGGTTTTAAATTATTTTCTCTTATTCCGCATTGAAGGGGGCAAAGCGGAGGATAATATGAGGATAATACAAGGAGGTAAATAATAAAGGAAGTTTTTAATAAAATGCAACAAAGGAGAGGGAGGAGCCAAAAATACTCAAATTTCGCGTGACAATTATCGAATGCCCCTTTTAAGATATTATTAATAGTTTTACTCATTATTACTAGAATATTATAGAATTTATTTAATTTATATGCGTACCTGTTCAAAACAATTAATACGAAAAGCGATATTAGGCTGACAAAAAATGCGCAATTACGATGGGCATCATAACAATAAATAAATCACAAGTAAATAACACACAGCAGATATTTGTATGATCAATGCTCGTTAATTTATTAATAAGTTTCGCCCATTAATGGCAGTCGATATGGTACGAATATATATTTTAGAAGGTTGATTACGTTTCATCGTGACGTACCCCCTAGAAGGTGTCGAACGTGCACGCGCGCGGTAAGCAGCCCGTGGCAAAGTGAATCTATGATTATTACAAAAACTAGTTGCGCGCGCGCGACCGGACGAAACGGATAGCCGGATACTTAAATTGACCGAGTTTCACGTGTACACGTTTACAACTTGGCCCCGTCGTTATTTGCGACGCGACGTATATGACGGGAACGCATCGGGCGCGCCAATTTACGACGCGCGCCGTTTTTTTACAGAGACGGTGGCAGAAAGGGTAGGGGGAGAAGGGAAAGGGCGAGAGGAAGGGCAAAAGAGAGAGAGAGAGAGAGTGAGAGGGAGGGAGGGAGGGAGGAAGAGAGAGAGAGACGAGGGGCAGCGGCGAGGAAGGGAGGAATTTCGAGTTTCGCGTGACGCACATGTTCCTCGACAGGCGGGGCGATTCATCGCGAGGGAAACGCTGTTCGGGCTCATCGAGTTATCGATAAAGTGCCGCACACGGCTCGTGGAGCGTCGCGCTGCGCTAACGCGCGCGATGCGGCGCGGCGGAACGACGTGCGCAGAGGGACGACGGTGAAGGATATTCCGGTCCGCGGCGGAAATGAAAAGTCCGACGACATGTACGCGTGTGCGCGATGCGACAGATTTTTTTGAAACGGTTATTTTACTTTAC
>NW_014554324.1:554283-556248 GCF_001313825.1 Dinoponera quadriceps
CGCCCTTTTTTTCATGCGCGCACGGGATCAGGACGAGTGTATTTAATCCGCCTGGAAGAGCGTATCGCAAAAGAGAGTGGCGGCGACGGAGGGGCGAGGAGAGTTGACCCAGGTATCGCATGGCACCAGGGCCGGACAGGATATTTCGGAATCCCTGTCTTTCCGTGGCTTATATGGTACTCCACTTTTCATAATTATATGAGAGAGAGAGAGAGAGAGGGATGGGGAGATGGAGAGGGAACGGAATGCGAGACCTTGTAATAATCGAGGCGTTCGTGCTCGCATGTGTATCGCGGTGTATGTTGAGTTCCGCTGAAAGAAAGGGGATGATTTGGTGAAATTATTTCAAAGCCGTTTAGACGCGCGATACTTAATATCTCGAATTTCGTCATTAATCATTTATCTCGCGCAAGCGGAGTTTTCAAGCGGCTTAATCGCGTCGTTTTTTACGTCGTTTTTTACGGCACAGCGCGATAGAAATGTATATTTCTGTCGCGAAATTACGAATTTACCGCGTTTATATTCAAAGTGAATTTTTCTCACGTGAAATTGCGTTTCATTTTTCTCCGTTTAAGTAGCTTTTGGAGTTGCCCCGGCATTTAAATAGCCCGACAATCGAGTCTCGAACTGAATTTCTGTTAAGGTAAAGCCCGCCTCGAATTAAATGAAACATAAAATCGCTCTCTTCGTATTTCTGAAACTCCATTCACTAAAACTTTCCCCATTCTTAATATCAAATATCTCGTTAATAGAAACGTTGATTAAATTTTCCCCCCTGAAAAAAAAGAGGAAGGAGGGAAGAAAAGGTGAAACTGATCAAACTTTAATTGAGTATTATTCAATTAGAATCAAATCGATATGTTTAATGGAATTTCGACGCGCGTTGGGGCGATTACGATATGTTTAACGCGTTCGCGAATTGAACAATTTTCGGCTCTCAGAGCAGATTGAAGAGTGACCGTCAGTGCGTTTGTCATTGAGCGGGTGGCTTAATGCATAAATCACTGCGTTCCTAAGTAGATAAGTGCTGCGTGCCGCAGGTCCACCCCTGGACACCCATCGCGTCGCTTTACGACTCCCTCCCCGTATTCTCCGCCGCCCCTCCCGTTCCGGCCTCTCCTCAAATGAGCGCTGAAAGCTGGCAAACTCTTGAGGATATAATCCCGGCTTTCCCGATTTTCCCGCTGCAGCCTGGAGAGCTGCTCGCATGAATTTATATGAAAACGCTATCCACCCCCCTCGTTGCTACCCCGCCCGCCTTTCGTTGCATTATGCACAGCCCTTAGGCCTCTCTTCGCCAGGGTTTTAATGCGCTCGCGTTTTCAGACAATTTCCAGCGAATCTCCCCTTGCTCGGACGCGTTTTCCTTTTTTCCCTCCCCCCCCCCTTTTTTACAGCAGATCCGCTCCTGATTCTTAAATTAATTTATTTACCACGGTCGGCGAGATCGTAAGCGCGACAAGGTAACGCCGGCGCGGTGGAGTTAATGCGAATCGTCGCGTGAATCCGATTACGGACAAACCGAAAGAGACGGTAAGAGAAAAAGAGAGACAGAGGGGGGGAGGGAGAGAGAGAGAGAGAAAGAAAGATATACGCGATCCGGACGATTAGTAATGCAATTAATATAAAAGTGTGGTAACGGCGGCCTGTCGATAAGACCGGGGAAGGCGGATCGAAGATTAAAGTTCGGAAGTCACGCTCCACGGTAAAAGTATGGCGCGATTGGACATAAAAGTAATTACACTTCGCGCCGGGTGACCGAGGGAGTTAGCGTAATTGAGATAAATCAGCGTGCGCGGTTGGCTTCTAAAATTTAAAATCTCCGACGCGCGCTCCGCCGCTCGCGTTGCTATTACGTTATTACCGCGCGTATAAGTGAACCGTCGCGGAAGCGGAAAAGCACGCACAGCCGGATAAATAAATACTACGATCGATCACGATCCGCTCCGATTAGTCGACTACCCC
>NW_014554324.1:556255-559851 GCF_001313825.1 Dinoponera quadriceps
CCCCCCCCTCCCTCGCGTCGCTCTCGCTTTTCTTCCGCTTAATTGAAATCGAACATTCGACGACGCGCACAAAGAACGGCGTGACGTCCAATTAGCACACGCACAATGCTGCCACCGGCCGTTCTTGTGGCGGCACGGCATTGCTAATTAGAAAATATTAATTAAGCTCGCAGTAAGGAACAATCTCTGATCTCTCTCTCTCTCTCTCTCTCTCTGTGTTTAGTAAATAAGCTGCGCCCCGGGGCCCCACCCTTTCACGTCGAAACATCGTGCTCAACTATTTTAACTTACTTCCCGGTCGCGAGAAAGCCCGCGCTAATCGGACGCGATAATATCGTATGACGAGAGTAATTCTCAAGTTTTTTCTCCTGTACTTCGAATTTCTTTTCTTCCGCTATTTATCCACCCTTTCACCTCCTCTCTTATAATTATCGTTCGTCCTCTCATCGTCCTTTATCGTTTCTCTCGTCAGGCTAGCCCTTTAAATGTCGCTCCGCTCTTTGTGAACGCCATTGTGCGCCGATTTGCAACGTTCTGTTCCCTCACTTTTGCAATTTGCACGTAACAATACTCGATGAGAATATCTCTTTTTTTACAATAATGTAAATAACGTAATGATTATTAATTAAATTATTATTGTTATTATGTATCAATAATAATTATTGTTATTTCTCTGTGAGAAGCCGACTATCCCCCGACGGATCGGCCGTGTGAAGAGAACACGCAGGTGTGAAGAACGCGAAAAGACACATCTGGCAATTTCGCAGCGACCTCCCGCCCACTTGCAACTTTGCTCGTTCTCGCGCAATCTTCATTTCGCCGGATCATTCGTATTGTTTATCGCAGCCGCGTTACGCGCGGAACTTATTTGCATATTTCTACCCGACGTTCACTCAGAAAAATCGCGCGCGCGGCCCGTCGACCCTTTCGCGCTGCTGCAAAAACTCGAGTTTCCCAATACCATTTCCTCCTTCCACTTCCCGTCGAGAAATCGAAGTTCCCGCGCTGGTCGCCGCTTTAAATGCGCCAGCCAACGTGGCGCGTTTGCTCGCAGTCACGTGTCGAAGGTGAATAGCGCGATTGGGGCAAAGGTGACAGGACGAAAGCAGTGGAAAGGGCAGACGAGGAAGGAAAGGACTCTCTATCTTACTCTCTCCTTCCCCCCTCCGCCCTCTCTTTCTCTCTCTCTCTCTCTCTCTCTCTGTCCCTCTTTCTCTCGCGGGAAATACATCGAGTATCTGAATAAATCGAAACAGCCAAAGTGATTCTCCAACTTAAATTAGTTTCCGCCTCGAACATCGAACAGGTTACGTTAGGTCAGGTCAGGTCAAGTTAGCAGAGTAAGCTACTTTCCCTTCTTTTCGCGAAGAAGGCAGGAACGACATGGACGAGAGGGATGAGGGCGGGAGGGAATGGAGGAGAAAAGAGGGAGCCGAGACTTCTGCCGTTGTAAACGAATCCCAGGTGATTTCGCGTCGCCGTTCGCCGGTTTTGCACGCTATGTCATGTACGCCATTTTTCCGGTATCACGGTGGTGGAATTACGTTACCACGTTGATCCGACGCGATCGATTGTGCTGTTTTGGAAAGTTTTTCGAGATTCACCGGTCTCTTTCTCTCTCTCTCTCTCTCTCTCTATTCACGACTCTCCATTTTCCTCAGAGTGTGTTCCGTGCGATCCGCCAATGATTCGTAGCGCGCAGATTTCCCGCGACTAATTAATTACTCGTAATTCGGAGATTCCGGTCACTTTATCACTCCGAGATTTCACGCGAGAGATAAGCTTACGCTTTTAACGTTCACCCCGCGAATGGGTAAACGCGAAAATCCGTCTCTCTCCGTGGGAGAATTGAAGTCCTGCGCGCAATCTTGAAGGAAAAAAAAGAAACAACGAATTTTCCGATCGCGAAAAGATGGCGATGGGCGAAGCGATATAGCGGGGAAACTAATCGACGCACGAATCTCGTCGAATCCACTGCAGCATCCGCGTCTCGATTTACCGTTCGCGCATTTTCCTCGAGAATTCAAGGAGAATGGGAGGAAAGAGACAGAGAGAGAGAGAGAGAGAGAGAGAGTGGGATGGAAATGTTTGTATCTTCCATCTCTTCCATCTTGAAAATCCCGAGATCGAAATCCCCGTCGTGCGGGAAAGAGAACCGGGAGAATTAGCATTTCATTGAAAGGGTAAACAGCGGTTATCTCGCAAAAATTTCTATATTTATTAATAGCACCGGGTTGTTTGCAAATTTCAATGAGCTCGTCGCATGCCTCTTTGCATCCGTGTCGAGACACGAGAGACGAAGCAGATAACGCAAACTGCGAGAGATATTTAGAAAGAATCGAAGTAATTATTCCGCACCGTTCCGCTCTACAGAGCCGGGGATTTTTAACCGAGAATGTTTCTCTCGACGAGGAATGAGGGCGGGAGGGGNGTACACCTTTTCGTAATTAAGCGGAATATCTCCGCGACGAATACACTCTCGAAAACAAGGGAATCGTGCGCATCGAATAACCGCGGCTCATTCGCGCGAGAGATGATGCCGTCTGACTTATTTAACGTTCTTTCACTTTAAGAAGCGTGCGAATATTTGACTCGCGAACGGGGGTACGATGAGGCATCGTCAGAACCCACGCCGTGAGATACCGCAACAAAAATACCGCGGAAAACGGGATTTATATCTTGAACACGCTCGCTACCTCGTTTTTTCTCCCCCTTACTGCGTACAACAGACTTAGTTTGATGATACGGGCATAAAGAAGAGACATTTTCCGCTGTCGCACGTATTATTACGCAACGCAAGTCTCTTTTGATACGGCGAATGTTGTGTTGCTCCAAAAATTGTATCCTTAACGTAAGAATAATAAGAGATCACTTTCAGACAAAATCACCGCACGCTAACGCACTTAAGGGCAAGTCCCGTTAAAAGAAAAAAAAAAAAAAGCGACACATTTCTAACCGGGAATATAAATGAGAATATGATTTTAGTACTATTATGCGATCCAGCCGATATTTTTCGCTGTGACGCCTAAATTGAAACCGATGATAAATTTTCCGCCGCGGTAGGCAACGACATTAAGTACCTCTAATTACCTCAAGGACACATTTTAAGTGCCACGTCTAGATTTCAGCTCCCACGGCTAATTCTTTCTCTGAGCGCGATGTGAACGCGAGGGAGAGAATGAGGGACGACGACGACGACGATGCGTCGCGGGAGTCGCGTTTTCCCAGCGAGAGTAATAATTAATGAAAGATCCGGTCGCCCTGTCTTTCGCCGGGATCGTAAGTAAGCGAATGCGCGGCTGCGAACGCCGC
Organism: Dinoponera quadriceps; assembly: GCF_001313825.1. Taxonomy (NCBI): domain Eukaryota; kingdom Metazoa; phylum Arthropoda; class Insecta; order Hymenoptera; family Formicidae; genus Dinoponera; species Dinoponera quadriceps. The sequence goes on from NW_014554324.1 coordinate 559,568, forward strand.
CGTACTCGTCGGGATCGCCAGAAACGCACGCGAGAGTTAACGCGATTATACGCGCAAATAAAAAAAGCCGCGCGCGGGCACCATCATCGTTTCTAAAAGGGGTCGTTTTTCGAAGCGCTCGGTTGCTCGAAAAATCAGCTTTCGGCCGCGGAACGTGCCAAAGCGAAAGCGAGCGGAACAAGCGCGTGCGCGAGCGAACGCGCGACCACGTCGCGACGCGACGCGCGCTCGCTCGCGCGCAGGGCGAATGCAATTATGCGCAACGCGCGTGCTCGCGGGGGGGG
>NW_014554324.1:559884-583143 GCF_001313825.1 Dinoponera quadriceps
GCGCGAGTTCGTGTTTATAATTTTCTTTGAGGCGGCAAATTCCATTCGCGTTGCTTCCGCTTTGAATGCGCCGCGACAACGCATGCATTTAAACGAGGTAGTTAATCTTCATTCGGCGTTTTCGCGGAGCGGATTAAATCGGCCGAGAAGCCGCAAAAATGCCGGCTCGCCGAGAGGAAGGTGTGCGACGTCGGGTTGCATTTTGCACCGAAGAAAATGGCTCGTCGGGAAAGGGGAGGGGAAGAACGAGCGAGCGAACGGGTAGGAGGGGGAGAGAGAGAGAGAGAGAGAGAGAGAGAGAGAGAGAGAGAGNGAGGCGGGTGACGAAGATGGGAAGATCGCGAGAGCGCAAAACGCTTCTTTGCCGCGAACGTTTCCCGCGAGGAAACGGAGGAGGATTCAATGCAGACCGATTCGCGAGAGAGAAAGAGAGAGAGAGAGAGTTGGCCCTTGGATTAATTAATTAATTAATTAGCGAGGTAAAAGCCGTGCTTTTAAGGAGGAGCGCTTTTAAGCCCGCCGAGGATTTCTTTGACCACTCGGCGATGTTTATTTAATAACGATTATAAATGGTAATACGAATTAATGTAACTGCGTGAAAAAATGTTAATTAATTCGCCCCTTTTAAAATTTAGGTAATAATTATCGCACACTCGTTTCGCCTGTGATTCAATTTAATTTAACTTAATCGCCTTGTAATGGTGATGTAATGAAATTAAACGCAAATTTGTGAAGCTTGGCGCAAGGGGGTTTTAATGAATTTATTTTATGAAACTTGGGAGAGACCGGCGATTGCGCACATTTTTGACTCCATTATGAATTCTGCGAGCGTGCGAAAATAATATTAATTGAATTGTTTGCGTATGAAGTATCTCGCGTAACGGTTGAAAAATTCTGCTCCGAGAACACGTGAAGAGCATCACCCCCCCATTGTACCCTACGCGCGCGTTATTGAAATCTATTTCGGATATGCGAGATTAGTGCCTCTGTCAGCCGATGGGTGTATTATTAATAAAATTATGTGATTGAACTGCGCAAATGTGTGAGCTATGTGTGCCGGTTGGATTAAATGTTATTACTTCACTTAACAGAATTTATAACGCCTATTTGTTCATATATCTGACGACAATGACGAACGCAGGTTGTTGCGGTTAAAAAATTTATTAAAACATCAGTCGGAGCGCTGACAATATTACTCATGAATAATATTCCTTTTGTCATAAGATAAAAGATCTCTCTTTTATCTTCTTCTTCGATCTTTTTAAAGATATGCATTGCGAGCATACACAAAGCTTGCGGAGAGTCTCTTGCCTTACCAGCACGACAACGCGCACCGTGTTAATAATAATCAAACTACCGGAAGAACATTAATTTTCCTTAGAAAATTTCGAGGCTATTTATCTCATGTTCTAGATTGTCTACGTAGTCGCAATTATAAATGCTCGTCTTTACGTAAATTAATGAGGTGTTCCGGATGATGCTGAGTAATATTTCCATTCCGGAATTCCGGGCGTGCGCCTCCTTCGCTACGGAATACTTTTATTGTATGTAGCGGGTAATAAAAACACTTAATACAGGGCAATCAAGGTCTGATAATAATAATGAGTCTCCTTTCGCGAAGCTTCGTTCGCGTCGGTACGCATTTATTATTATCATAATGATAATAACAAGTGGTAGTGGTAACGCAAATTAATTACGCCCACGTAACAATATTCATTTGGCTCTCTTCGAATTTCGGAAACATTTCTGTCGTCGCGGTTAAGCACATTATTTTAATGACGCCGATAAATGTCTAACAAACGAGGAAACATTCGAGAATGCTCCTCGCCGATTTCAATGGGCTTGCGATGTGTTGTCGAAAAATAAATGACACGTGTTTCTTTTTTTTTTTTACGTCCGTTTCCTCTCACGTTTAAGATTGAAACGATCCCTTGGGTGGGAGTCGGTAAAATTCATCGTGTCTGAACATCTTCAAAACTGCATGCGAAATATGTTTCAAATAACAGTTTCGTAATATTTGATCCTCTATATAACGGTGTAGATAAATAAAAAAAGTTATATTTCTTAAAATACTAATATAAAAATAATAAATATCATTCCTGCGAATTTAAAAATTTTACAGAGATAAAAATTATCAAATTACGTCGGTTTCTAAAATCGCATATCAACATATAAAAGTCGCTGAGGGACATTTTTATATGTTCATTTGCAAATTTTGAAGAACGTTGTAATCATTCCTCGAAAAATCAGCGTCTCATTTCGACCCTTACACTAATCTGAGAAGAAACGTTTCTCTATCGCTCATCGTCGGGGTTGTTTTCGCGTTACACCCGATCAGTTATCTTCGCTGATTTTCGAAATCGGATGTCGTCTCGCGATTGAAAATAACGTAACATCCTGTCGTTTTCGCGGAAACAGAAGAAGTCATACATCATGCAACTCGCACGACACTCCTGACTGCATATCGATAGTCCATTCGGCGATGTCTCGCGTGATTAGAAAAGTTCGATTGCCAGATTACGCGGAGCGGCGAGATTTACGGAGTCTACCGGGTGGTCTTATTGATACCGACACGTCGGGAAACTTAAAGTGTGCCCGTGTCAAGTTGTAGCCGCCGCCGTCGCCGTCGCGCCGTCATCGCAAACTTTTCCCGGCGATCATGAAAATTGCCTTTTCTCGTTAAGCCTGGCGAAAGGTTCTCGTCCGAATCGTCGTGTAATTTGCATCTTTTGCTTTCTTACTCCTTGACACGGCAAAAAAGAGAGCGGGAGAGAAAGAGGGAGACGCGAAGCCGAAATTTCGCGCTTTATTTCCTACGATGCTGCCGCAGGCGGTGACGGCGTGCGTGCTATTAAATTACACGCTATTAAAAAAGAGTGGTTAAAAAGAGTTTACGTTTCACGCAATTTAGAAGGCAAAAACAGATATGCTCTCTGTAACACATGAAAAAAAAAAAGAAAGCTCTCATAATAGATATCGAATAAATTTTACCAATTATTTCGACATCCGCGGCATTTTTCACTTGAGCGTTTGAACCCCGTGAATTCATACACGCGCCGTAAACAGATATAATATTCCATAAAGCTTTAATAAACAGCATCGTTGAATTCCTGTATTCAATACACACCGCCGATTCCATCGAAAGTATCGCTGGCATGCGTGCGCAACGCGAAGTTTCATTTATACGCTGTCACAAATACACATGTCCCGCGCCAGTATTTTATTATTAAATTTTCAAAAAGGACGCTGCGCGCGTGTGAATTCGATCGAAAAGTTGGACTATATTTTTGCGATTCGCCATAAGAATCGTAGCGAAGGAGAAGGAAACGATTTGTCATTCTCGTTTCTTCACCGAACCAAAACACAAAGAGGAGTAATTTCTGATATGGGATACGCGAGAAAGTAAGAGTCGCCGTTTGCGCACGATGCGCTATTTTTCAGGTACTCATCGCGCATTAGTGAAACCCGCCGGCAGAGACGCCGGTTAGAGCGTGAAGCGAAAAATCCGTCCCCCTCCGGCGCGCCTCGAGAGATGCTAATGGGAGAGATACGATAACATACGCCATGATAATCGAATAAATTTGCGGCGATCGCGAAATCCCCGAAGTGCGGCTCGATGTGCGAGCGCTGGTGGAAACGCGTTTCCCAGCAGAGCACTCGCGCCAGCCGCGCGCACGTTCAACGCGCGAAAGTAACGCCCGGGGATGCTCTCGCAACGGCCGCGCGATTCACCATTCGGGACAATGAGGTGCATATTGCAAACGCATCCCGGCGGTGTGGGCGCCGATTCTTATGGCCGGTTCACGCGAAAGCGGAGAAACGAGCTGTACGTGCGAGCGTTATCGATTCCCGTTGCCGCCGGATTGAGGCGCACGCCGGAGTCATTCACGGATCCTCGCTTACCGATGGACGGTTTGCGGATTTTCAGGTCGGACGCACGCTGTTTGGATAGTCGCGCGCCCCTTCGTGACTATCGACTGACGAGCGCGAAATGACTCTTTCCTCGCTGTTGAGTACTCGCACGCGGAAAAGAAATAGACTTACGTCGGTGATAGATACTCTCACGCATAAGCGAGAAAGTTGTAATATTCTTAGAAGATTATGTAAGATATTTCTTACTTATACATGAGGACACCTAATCATTGATTTAAGACTATTTCTTTACGCGTACGCGATATTACAAAATAATTCATTAATTGCTCGTACTAATTGCTTGGTAATTCATTCACTCGTTTGTACGCGAGAAAAAGTGCCAGTTTCAAGTAAATAATTACTCCGATTCTCCTTGGCAAATTTTCGCTCGGGTTAAGTAAATATTATTTGAATCAAGTAAACATTCCACTTGGATAATATACTTGGAATATCTATTTTACTTGGGCCAGGTAAATATTACTCCATTCAAGTAAAAGTTCCTAAGTAGTATCGGAGTAATTATTTACCTGAGGCTAGGCACTTTATCTCTCACTTTGTGTGTGATATTCGCACGGGGAAAAACACAGTTCCTGCAACTGAACGGGGACCAGAAAAGAAAAAAACACAGCGACAAAAAATGATATCTTTGTTACCGGGGGGCTGAAAAGGTTCCGTATGTACTTTCGGTCGCATTGAAACTCGGTTGAGATAACTGACAATTGGCTGAGTAGAAACCTCGTACAGGAATCTCGCCTGCAACCGAGGTTCCGTCTGGTCCCCAGGCGAGGGGAAATTCAGTTAAACCAGTTGTTTCTTCCCGTATGTTTATGATAGACGCATATCTGCGCGCGAATATTTTAATTTATATATCTCATCTTATTAATATTCATATCTTATCGGCCTTTTACGTCTCCAGTTGACTCAATCTATATATTTCATCTGAATTGATAATTCGACGCGGTAAGGGAGATCGGCGCAGGTTCCTCGGTCGTTTCGTTTACGTATTTATTGCGAGAGAGAAATAGCGTTGACAAGAAATAGTGTCGGAAAGCAGCCGATGGTCCAACGAGGAGAACTCGATTTCGAGAACTAAATCCCCCAATTAGACCATCGGTTGTGCTCCACAATCCGACTCCGACACACGACGAATCTTCTTCCTAACTTCCCAGCTGCACTGGTTCAAGAAATTCACATACACATTGAAGCGCGTGAAGCATGCGTGCGAGATTCTCACGCGTCATTTTTTTTCGACCAGTGCGGCCAGCTCAGCTGAAAAAGATAAACCGACCAATTGTGACCGGCCTAAGGGTTAAAAAGATCCGTCGAGTCCGGAAGCCGGAGAGAGCGTCGGTGCAGCGGCGAATAATGAACTTTCGTGCGCGAACGATCGCGACGAGTGGCCTCTGCCCGTCGGCTGCGCGTTCGTATTACAGCAAAAATTATCGTCAACCTGCAGTACGTAATGAACATCGCCGAACATCAGATTACAGGGTCGACGAGATGCGCCCGTGTTGAAACTCGCGACCAAGGGGTATCAGCTGCAAAGCAGGCTGCGCGGCGCAACGCGGCGATACCGCGTTTCCAGCAGAGATTAGAACACGGACCGGCTATATGACCACTCAAAATAAACAGTGCGGTCCCTCCCCCCTCCCCTCGCCCCCGGTTTGCCCTCTGTTTGTCGCTACCACGGTCTGCCGGTAGTAAGTGTGTTTTCCGCTCGGCCCGGCGTTGATTTTAAGCGACTGCAGATATTTACACGCAGGACACCCTCGCAACAAGTAAGCTGCGTGCTCTCTCTTTCTCTTCCTCTCTCTTGTTTTCTCTCTCTCTCTCTCTCTCTCTGCCGAATTAGAGGGGCGGCTCCGCAGCCACCTCCGCCGAAAGCAGTCGTTTAACAGCGGAGAACGCAACCGGGTAACTCGGGGCTCGCGCATAACTCGACACACCACTAACACCACCGCCGTCAGAGCACCACCCTCCAACTGGCGACGCGTAAAACAGCCTTTACAGCGGTCGCGAACATACAAACGTCGTTCTCGCCCGGCGGATAACGCCACCGTCGTCGCCGCCACGGCGGTTCGTCATTGTCCCTTAAAGGAGCCGCGTGCGCAGCTCGTTAAGGACAAAATTCCCCCGGCTTATCACCGTCGGGAAGAGGGGAGTTTAACTAATTAACCGAGGAGAGGACAGGCCTCGCGGGTATTTCGCTGTAATTAGCGACGAAATGCACGCCCGTAATGACGTTTGCGAGAACCTCCACTTTCTTCTTCCCCTTTTCGCCTCCCCCCTCACCCCCCGCCCGCGCCGGCACGACTCTTTCTCCCGCTCGTCCGTGCTCGCCTCGCGCAATTTTCAAAAGTCACGTCGCTCCTGCACGGTCACGGCGATCCGACGTAGCTCTACCCGCCAACGATTATTATTATATGATAACGATGTGCAACGGCGACGTTTGTTTCGCTGAATTTTTCACGAAGGCATCTGCGCGTTTAGCAACGGACGTGACTCTCCAATTTCGCGAATCGTTTGTTTGTGAGGAAATTATATCGTATGACGTTATTCCGGCGAAACACACACACACACACACCTGCACGCGAACCAGCGCTAAAGTGTGAGGTCAAAGCTATAAAATCCACGGCCGACATGTAAGTGGCGGACAACATTTTGGATAAATAAATGAACGGACTTGTATCGAGTACTTGTGTATTAATTATATCGAGCGCTTAGGTAATCGAGTAGGCGATTAATGTCAGACGCAATTTACAGTGAAATAAAGTAAGTGCTGTTGTTGAAGTAATATTTATTTGATCCAGGTCAAAAGGTTACGCCGATATTCCTTGGCAAATATTTATTGGAAGTAGAAAAATAATTGACTATATATAATATGATATTTCCTTCGTTTAAGTAAACGTTTACTTAAATATGTCGAAAGAATTCTGACAAGTGTCGAGCGCGTAATATCGAGGATGTCAGAATTTATTCTTAGAAAATATTTCCTGGATAGAAAAATAGAAGTTTAAAACCGCTAGATTTCTTCGATAGAAAAGAAACATTGCATAATTCTAGCAAATATTTTCTCGAATTTAGAACCATTTTATAGTTACATTCAATAATACATTCACAAATTAAGGTAATACTGCGTTCCAGTAAAACTTCATTGCAAGCTATTAAAATGTACTGAAATTGATGAAAATATTTCATAGGCGGAAAAACAGATAATTACGTTCACTTGATTCCGTACTTTTCTCTGTGTAATTATTGATTTTCCAAATGATAACAAATAATAAGCGAATGCAATGCAGACCCGTCGTTATTCATGCGCTACTATATTCTCGTTGCCGGAGGAATATCAATGAATATGAGCACTCGGGTACTCAGGTAACCGAATAACCGAATATTAATTTCGAGCATTAAAATGATTACTGATTTCTATCATTGATTGAAAATTATTTTCATCCGTGTGCGAAACGGAAACCTAGGATGGATCTTTACATTCTAACGATAACAAGTAACAAACGAATTCGTCACGGACTCGTTACGATTTTGATTGCCAGGATAACATCTGTAACCCAAGTAACACACGCCAGAGTTTTGGGCACCTGAATAGAAAAATATTACATGCTGACATCACTAGAATAGTGAACATATTAAATTGTCAGTGTTCGTTTGAGCGATACGTGTTACACTTCTTCACTCCCGAAGCCCGGCAAAAAGAAATCGCGCGCGTTTCGTCCGCGCACGGAGCGCCGGGCTTACAAAGCGAAAGGATCGCGCGGACGGATTTCCGAGCTCGTAACGAGCGCGTGCGATATTGATCGACGCGATCCTCCTCCGCGAGCGCGTTTTCTCGCATTCTCGCATTCTATACAAATTAAACTCTATTTCCGGGCCCCTGACTTTTCCGCGACGCGTCCACGCGGAACTCTCGGCGCGCCGCCGTCAATCACCGTGAACATCTCGTCCGAATATTCGACACCGCGCAATCAAAGAAACATCGTCCAAAAATGAGAGCCCGGTCATTGTTTACACCTGTCGATAATTTCCCGGCAACGATGATGCGCGTCCGCGCGCCAATTGCGCGCGCGCGAGCGAGCGAGCGAGCGTTCGCGCAATCCGGGCGAAATGTTATATTTGCCGTTAAAGCGTTAATACGCATATATTTGTGCGAGATAGATAGAGATGGACGGAAAGAGAAGGAAGAGGAGAGAGAGGGGAGGAGAGAGGGAGGGAGGAGAGGCCGCGTTACGTCGGCAAACGCGCGCGCGGCCATTGATCAGCCGGCGATCGATACCGAAATTCGATATTGTCGGGCGCGCGATTTAATTGTGCCGCCGCCGACGCCGTAATTATCTCCACGACAACAATAACAATAACAGCGGAGCGTGAAAAGTTTTGCAATTTGTGCGCACCGTGCTCGCGAGAATATAACGCGAAGAGGCGTGCATTTTTAGCGGGACTTTAACGACGCGTATTAGGCGTCACGTTTTTCAACAATCTCGCCAACATTTTCGTCGTAACGCGACACGCTCCGCCGCGTGAACTATGTATTTCCTTTTACGGAAGTAAAGAGCACAAACACGTACACACCGTCCCTGGTTTCCGTCCGGATGAAATGCAATAGGACGAAATACCGAATCTAAAAGGTTCACCTCAGGTTTCTGTCTCGTACATATAAAAAAATAGTCTTATATAAATTAATGATAGATGTTCTATGTATATAAGTAAGAATATTGGAATATTCTTAGACTTTTAGTTCTGAACTGATTAATATTTGCGTCGATACAAATTCAATCACATCAAGGATTAAGAATCTTCCGAAAAGACTATAATATTCTTGCTTATATATGAGAACATCTATTCTTGATTTTGGATCCATTTTCTTTCTACGTAGAATCTTCTTGAAAAGTCAGGAGTAGTACTGTCAATCCCGGCTACCCGGTTACCTGAATCTTTCAATAACTGAGTATACAGCTAATTTCAGACGCTATTATCATCGTTATCACCTATCATCGTTAGAAAAATCAATAATTTGTTACGTCTGAAATTAGCCGTACACTCAATCACCGAAAGACTGGAATACTCGAATGAACGAAATTGACAGCACTAGTAAAAAATGAGCGACCAAATTTTCATGAATCATGTCCATTTAGCGGTAAAATGGGTCGTTTCTTTTATCGATTCTTACTCTTCAAATTTCTCGGAGCGAAATTTCGCTCGAAACGAACGGCAATTCAGTTGAAGCGATAACGGAGATATATAAAATACCGCCACTTGGGATCACAAGAGCGGATGTTTAATCGAAGCTCAGAGTGGATTCTTAATCCATACGAGGGAGTGTTTCGATCGATTAGATTGAATCTGTTCCAGTGACCACGTCAGATTCGCTCTTCACTGTCGAGTACATCAGATTCGCCGCTCGGTGTCGAGTGAAAATATTCATAGTGGAGGATTCGCATCCTGCATCAGCTAAAAATCACTCGAATTCTAGTGTGACTCGGCTGTCACTCTACACTCCTCGAGTTTCCACTCGAAAGAAATTCAGAAGGATGCGGGGGGGACCATCACGGATATTTCGTATCTATGCCGTTCTTTTTTCCGTCGGGAAAGTCGTCTCCTTTAGTCGTTAATAGCGGAGCATCCTCGATTTTTACTTACATAGTCTACATCGCGCCGCTTCGCCGAAGTCCCGAACACTTCTCGATGTCGAGGACACATTTTATCGTGGAATGTCAAGCACGTCCATAGACGCCTAGATAGTTGCTGGAGATCCGACCGATCGACCGACCGACGGACGGACGGACGGACGGAACGAACGTAAGGAAGGATCCACGAAGGAAGGATGTACACGTGGGAGATCAAGCCGAAGTTCGAGGGTTGCGTTGGAAATTTGCGGGGCCGGTAGGTGGTGGTATATCGTCGTGCCGACGGTAATTTTTCGTGCAAGTGTGTGCGGGCCGCGTGCAGAAGTAAATCAAAGGGGGTGGTGTGTAACTCGCGCGGCGATTCGCGGGATAAATCGGAAACGACGCGAATCGGTAATGAAGCCGCGCTCGGCTATGCATTATTCACGCGCGGCGTCCAAAGTGTTTGTATTTTAAAGTGACGCGCGGACATTAATATTGCATAACGTGAAAGTAGCTCGACCCATCGCGCGCCAAGTCATTCCGAATTTCGAATTTTCCCAGAGCATCGATATTATTCCTTGCTTATTAATGCCGGCTAGCCTGTAAACCACCGTCGAATAATACAGAGAGAGAAAGATAGAGAGGAAGAGAGAGAGAGAGAGAGAGAGAGAAAGCACGAGATAGATAGATAGATTGAAAGAAAGGGAAGAATAAGGAAAATTAAATAATAAATTCTGCGGCGTGACACACTTTCCTCTCCTTCTTCTCCTCTTCAACAAATTCTCTCACGGGAGAAATCCCGACTTCGATTTGCTCCGAAAGGACAACCGTTTCGATGTAACATTTTGAACATCGTGACGGTCTCACTGAGACCGACTGTGACTGTTATATAAGCATAGATTAATACAATTAATTGCTCTTGTTTCATGTCTACGTTATATGTCTTAATATCACTCTCCGTATGAAACCTGAAAATTTCAAGAAGAAACACAAAAAATGAAATCATAAAGCAGAGAAACGCCGAAAATTAAGAAGTTTTTTCCCTCACTTCCGTATACAATGAACCATTGTGCGACGTGTTGCAATCCACGATCAGCGTTCCGGAAGAATGACTCCGCAACGCAGCAACGCGATAATAAGATTCGCTCGCACTTCGAAACGTGCCGTTCGGTTCCGCACGAGCGGAACTCGACGCATGATCCTTACGTCGCGGTGTCTCCCGCTGCGAGCTGAATTCTCGAGGAGGGCGCGCGCCCGTTTAACGACGTCCGATAAGAATTAACGTCGCCGTCGTCGAGCCGGGCTTGAATGTCGGCGAGTTTCGGTCGAGCAGGTATTCCCCGGCAGGAGCTGGCTTAATATTTAAAAATAGCGTGCAATTTGGCGGAAGCGTGCCAGCGCGGCTCGATTGGCCCGCTGAGATTTTGGTAGGGCCGATCGGAAGGCAACCGAGCACAGTACGGGTACGTGATTGGCTGATTGGCTGACTGGCCGATTTCTAAGTCCGGGCACGCCACGCAACGCGACTCTAACTCAACAACGAGAGAGAACGCTCGCCTCCTGACTGGAATTTTTTCCATGTAATTACGTACGCTCGCTCACCCTCCCATCCACCCTTCTTCCTCTGCCCCTTCTCATCCTCCTCCCCCCCCCCTGGTTCTCCTCTGCTCCTCGTCCCTCCGCGCCACGCGCTCTCGCGCGGACTTTCCGGCTAAATTCTAACTCTATCGATTCGACCCTCGGTGACCCCGTGATATTTTTTACGCCGCGTGTCGCGAGATTCGCTACGGGAAGAGACAGACGTGTCGAATGTGCATTATCTCCTTTGGAAAATCCAGAGCGCCGTCGATGAATCCGAAGCGATCCCCCGGATGGGATTTCGCCGCATTACGCTCGCACCTCTCCCCAGCGCGTCGATGTGTGGCGAGCGTTTATCGTACGGAGGGACGAAACGCCCCGTTGGCCTGCATTCGGATTAAAGGTTCTTTCTTTGCTAATTAACGGTTCACATTTACCCGGGGAATCTGCATCTCCGCACAATCGATATGTCAATTTATCAAATTTACTTGTATCGGAATGTGTTATGATTAAACGTACCCTTGTCATATTTTACGGGAACTTGCTTACACACGAAACTGAACGCGGCTCGAGGCAACCCCCGTGTCGATTTAATATCAATTTACACGCCGCAATTCGCAACAATTAAATTTTTCCACCGTTTCGCGCGCCGCGTATTTCCGCGGGAGAAACGGGATACCTCCATTCACAGGTTTCGATGGAACCATACAACTTACAAACGGAAAAGCGTTCACCGCGTAACATGAAAACGCGGGTTAGAAAATACACGTTCGGATCGCGTCCCAGTTTTAACCGCAATTTGATGATCTCGAGACGCTTTATTTCTTCCGTTGCGTGAATATCCGTTGCGGATGAATTTAATCATTGCGAATCGCGGCGTGGAAATTGAATCGAGAGGATGCTCCTAACCGCATCCAATTACGTATGAGCAAATTTGCCTGAAAAATTTCCACGAGAATATAATTAATATATACAAGAGTGTTCACACAGGAGGGGAGTGTCAAAATCAACAGACAAATAAAGCAGTCCTGTTTTACGAAACGGCGAACGCGATAACCGCCGTAACAAATATTCATCGCGAACGAAAACCGCAGCTACTTCATCACCGGTGTTTCTCGCGCGTTCGGTCCAGTGCGAAATGATTATCAATTATAACGCGCCGCATATGTATCTCCGTATTCCCCTCAATTGGATTAAAGGGTGAGTTTCGCCAAACTCGGATTATACCGGTCGATGGGAAATAACAAAAATCGTCAACAACATTTCCATGTTCACTTCCGCAATTTGTCTTTCAGCATTAATCGAGAAGTTATTAATCCGAGTTCAGCGAGATTCGTCCGAAATATTCGCCGAACGATTCTTTCTTACATTAAACAACGCTGCAACATATTCCCTAAAGTGGAATCAGTACATCACCACTGAAAAGCAATAATAAATACAACAATGCCAGTCGGTGAAATTTTGCTGTGAAAGAATTTAGTTAACAGCAGCCAGTGGAGGATACTACAGATTTTGCAGCGAAATCGCGATTAACCGAAATCAATGAGGTGTAAGACAATAAGAGGACCCGGTCGAATATATTCGCTGAAAATCAGCGAATATTGTCTGAGTATTAGGATAAATGTTTCATCAGAACCATTATCACCGATCCGCTTTAAGAGAGCATCATCGTGAAATCGCTTATCCGACAGCCGAGTCGCGCGCATCGGATTCGCGTTAACGCGAATTCGCGGCGCGTTATCGCGCGATTTTCGCGTGCGGCCGCGAACTTTCGCTCCGCTCGTTTCGCACGTCGTGAGGGCGACGTTGCCCCGAGAAACGAGTAACGAACGCGGGGAACTTTACCAACACGGGATACTTAGAGATCGTTTAAGCGCGTCGCGCTTGCTCCTCCGCCCTCCCTCTCTCTCTCTCTCTCTCTCTCTTTCACATCATAGAGCGTGAAAACGTCGCTTATTATTCTTACGTCCACGCTGTCGCTCGGTTGTCGCACGGTGGAAAACGAGGTCGGCGACGTGGGAAAGCGCGGTACGTTCGTCCTCCCGCTCGCTCGGTCACTCGCGCGAAAGTGCGCATCTCCGGGGTGTCACAACGGGGGTTGGCGGAGCAGCACGCGTGTAAATTCGCGGATCACGCGTGCACTACCGGCAGGCCTGGAATGCGGGGAGGGAGGTAGCTACAAATTGCATCCATTACTCTTGCAGCCGCACCGCTCCGATCCCCTTTCCCTTCCGCGATTCCGCTGCCCGACCGGCAGCATCGCTCGCGCGCCTCGTTGCGAACGCCGTCCGACTATTGTGTATGAAATGATTATGGTGGTGCGGTATGAGGTCGCGGGGTCGCGCAAAGCCGTACGTCACTTAGATTGGCCCGTTGGCAGTTACAAAAGGCGGGAGGCGCGCGGACGCCGCGATTATGCGCTGCAACGCGCGCGTCTCGACGCTCGTGCGCCGTTGGAGCTCCGCACGGCTCTCATTTGTGTTGTGCGGGACGTTGTTAAACGCGAGAGATCGGGAACAACTGAACTACAGATGGGACAATCGCAGCCGAGTCGAAATTCTGGCGCCGCTTTCATGCGCTCGCGTGGAACAATAAAAGCCTACTCCGGTGACAGTGATATCTGCTAACTTCTCTCTTGGACCTTCCGGTCCGCAGATTTCGTTTTAACGCTAATCTCGAAGGATCGATTTTAACGTTAAAACCGGAATTTAAGACGTTATCGGGATAAGAGGGAGGGAAAATTATGTTATTAGAATTGAAATGGTGCGTCTTTCTTACTATCTAACTTACTTCCTACCGTGTTGTAAAATTAAAGGTTTTAACACGGCCAAAATTGCGATTTCTAACAAGGAAGCGCATAAAGATGCCCCTCTTCACTGATTCCAAAGGTTTTCGAATGTGTCGCTGAGCAGCTGAGACTATAAAACGCGATTCTTTCAGACGTGCTTCTCGCGCGTTAAGGACTGAAGAATTTATCGCGAGCCAATATCTTGAAAATCGTGGGATGCACGAAGAACTATTTTCGGCAAAAGTTTTTTTATGAGGTATTTGATGGTTTGGAGGATATGTTGGAGAGCAGCTAAAACACGTGTGTGTGTTTTTTTTTCTTTAGGAGTGCTTTCCTGAATTTAAGGGTTGAAGCAACCCTTCGAAGGGAATTCGGCAAAATTTATCGCGCGCGGATATCTTGGAAACCGTGTGAGAGATATATGGAGAAATATTTCAGGTAAAGATTGTACAGTGTAGGTTGTACGGTATTTGATACTATTTGCACAATAGCGTATACAGAAAAAAAGGCTTAGAATAAAGTAAACGTAAATGAGTAAACGAATAATGTAAATGGGTATTTAAACGAAGGGAATATATCGTACGTGCATATAGTCAATTACATTTCTACTTCTAGTAAATATTTACCAAGAAATATTGGAGTGATCATTTTACTTGGACCAAATCAACATTGCTTGAACGGCAATATTCCAGTGTACTTAGATCCCCAAGGAATATTATCATTCCAAGATACCCCCGCTAGTTATTATTATTTTCCCCAATTTTGGAATTTATATCGGGCAGCGTCGGAATCAAGGAAAATTTCGCGCCGAATTTCACCGTGTCTGACAATGTTGATTTCCGAAATTGTGTTTGCGCTACATTTTGGCAAATGTAGCGTAAACACCTGCGGATGCGCGCTGCATCTAGTCGCGCGGGAAGTACCGTGACTTGGTCCGCGTCGAATCCGATATCGAAAGACGAAAGACACACCCGCAACCCCTGCCCTTATTTACCACCGTTAAACCACCGGGAATCTTCGATCACTGATTCTCCCGCTCTTTCTCTGCATTATATTTTCCAATCCATCGACATCGTAACGCGGCAGCGCGCGTGCACGATCCGATGTTTAAATCCACATCGCCGTGATTGCGCGCGGGACGGAGAGGGGGGAAAAAGGAGAAGAAACACGCGATGTACACACGACGCAATCACGGTCACAAGCGCGATAATTAGCGTGCCGTCTCTCTTACGCGACGCGACGCCATTGAGAGAGCGCGCCGGCCGGCGCGCATTCAAGCCCGCCGTATTGAACGCCCGCCACATTTCGAGCTCGGCATTTCAACAGAAATGCGGATTCCTTTTACGTTGCATCGCGCGCGCTCGTCCGAGTTCGCCGCCCGGTCAATCCGTCTGCGGACGTCGCGGCGCCCCCGAAAGAGGAAAGGGAGGCACGACTGAAGGCTCGCACAAAGCCGGGCTTGCTTAATAAGTGCCTGCCCCTTTTTCGCCTGCATGCCCCCTCCCCTCCCTCCCTGCCCGCTCCTCTCTCCCGGCGCGGAGTAAACAAAAGAACTTCCGCCGACAAAGG
The DNA here is from genome assembly GCF_001313825.1 of Dinoponera quadriceps. NCBI lineage: Eukaryota > Metazoa > Arthropoda > Insecta > Hymenoptera > Formicidae > Dinoponera > Dinoponera quadriceps. The sequence goes on from NW_014554324.1 coordinate 575,353, forward strand.
GTCCGCCAAGATTAGCCCCCGCGGGCCCTTTCGCGGCAACCAACGCGAATTCGCGAACGGATTCCTCTTTTTCGGTCTCGCACGGGGGGATTAGCGGGATTAAAAAGGAAAAAAGAAAGGGTGGAGGTGGTGGAGGGAAGGGAAAAAAAGAGTTGGCCGGCTGTGCCGGCGCTACTCTTATTTGTCAGTTCTCGTTAGGACGCGTGGGGAGGTCGTACGCGCAGACATACGGGAGATATATCGTCGTCGTCGTCGTCACGTCAATTATCATTGTTTGTACGTCGCTTGCTCGCTCGCATCGCGCTGTATCGATTGGTTCTGCTCTATGTATATTCAATTGTACGCTCGAAATTTCTACATTTTCTCTCTCTCTCTCTCTGTCTCTCGAGAACACTCGGTAGCATCGACGAAGGACAACCATACACCTCCGTCTCTCCGATCCAGCTTCTCGCTTGGCTAAGGGTGAGGCTAGGCGGGTTAGCTCGAGCGTATAACGAAGGCGTGAAATATCCGTCGGACAATTTACACGACTGCCTTGCGCGACGAACGATCCGACGGTGCTGCAAGAGAGGCGGGAAGACACCCCCGTATTGCGCTTGCTGTTTCGCCCTCCACGGCCGGGCAAGTTTTAACTACGGCTATAAATAACGAGGCGCAATTAAAGGGCCGACCACGGGCAAAGAGTGTAGCGAAACGATGGAAATGATGTCGTGTCGTGGGCTAATAGCGTAATGCGTGCATGTCGAGTCGGGCCAGGCGAAGCCGGACGGAGTCGCACTGGCTGGTACGAAACTCACCCCCCGGCTGCGCGCTTTTAACGGCCGAACTTGTAACCGCGCGTGTACACGGTGATAACTCCCGCCGCCCCTCTTCGCTCCGCGAGCGCATAGTATCCGAGGATCAGCCAACCTGCACCAACCGTCGGCGCCGCGTACATCGTACATCGGCCCCAGTTTTTCATATTAATTAATTCATCTCGCCGGGGGAAACGCACACGACCGCTACCGCGGAAGAAAAGAAAGAAAGAAACAGCACGAGCGTGGCTGCCGTCACCGAGGATTACGAAATGGGCAAAAGAGTTCCCGGAGAAAGCCCGCGGCAGGACTCGCCTTTCCCGCGACCCGTAAGCGGATGACGCGGGAGTTTAAATTTGGTCTTGAAATTAAGCGCGATATCTGAAGTAAAATTCTATAAGAAAAGGAGTGTAGTTAGCTGTCGTCGTATTTGAGGTGGCTGCTCGGTCTATTTCCTTAGAAATCCTATTAAATTTTAAATGTATGTCGATGGAAATATCGTCTACACGTCTGTAAAGTTAGAAAATGATTGATCGTTCGGCCGACTGTTATAAGCGGAGATATTCGCAACTAAAGTTAACACTTTTTATTCTTTTGAGGTTACAATGTCTTATTTTTAACTTTTATTTTTAATTTCTTCTAAGTCGTATTAGGATTTTAATGAAAGTCAATACATTTATAAAAGACCATCTACTTAATATCGCCACTAAAAATCCGGCACTTTACGAACAAATTACCGTAATATCGCGGACGACGGATTTGCCGTCGAAACGCCGAAATGTGAGATTTTACGAATTCAGCGAATTCAACTAAAATTTAATCTTGATAGAAATACCCCTCTTTCTCTGGAAGGAATTTTCCGAAATAACGTGTGTAATGGTTGTTATAAAAGTCTTTGGTATCGCCGATAAAAGAATAGCGTGGAAGCACACGAGATCGCGCGCGCCAAGAAGATCGACGTTCGCCTCGCGTCTTTGTGTCGATCCGCTCGCGAATTTCGGCTCGCTGAGGCCTCTCGCGTTCGGCATCAAGCCTGCTCAACGATAAGTCGTGTGTCGCTGTCAGATGTCGACCGCACGTCATATATCATGCTGACTGGAGGACACGCAAGAAGTCGCGAATCGGTAAAAACCGATAGAGTCATGAAGCGTTACATCCCGTTCCGGACTGAAATTAATTGCAAATAAAGGATAATTATAAAATATCAAGTTTTTCTTCATTAGTGAAATATTGGCAATGTATCGATCGTGAAATACCCGAGCTCAGAGTAATTTTACATCACAATGTGATATAATATAATTGATAATTTCGAGTAATGAAAATATTTTCAATACACGAATATTCGTGCACTCCTCTTTTCATTGTGGAAAAGTTAATTTCGTCCTGCCATCTGTTTTCTCGTATTAGCAAAGGATAAAGCGCGATTCTCCAGATTCGCCGATTTCTAGGAGCTTGAACGTTGCCGCTAGATTACGCTAACTACAGGCTCGTCGTGTATTGACTGCTCGTGAACGGGGTGAATGAACGGGTCCTACGGGTCGTGTGACTGCATAACCGAGTGACCACATGATCGTGCAGCCAATGCAAGTAGGGGCAAGGCCGCGTACCAGACCGGTTGTGCAAAGACGTTAGGAAATCGGAATGCAGACCTGCTGCCACCTCCGCGTGACGTAGCAGGTGTCATTGAGACTCCGCTACGACTATGCAGCGGTCCATCATTGGCGGAGGATTAATCAGATTAGATTATTATGATAGGAAGACGAGTGCTTCAGTGCGGAGACGGGAACTAATCTACCGTAGAAACCGGGGAAACCTCAAATAGATTTAATAATATCGCAGGACGTAGGTTTTTCTCTTTCTTCTTTCCGTTTTATTCAACGGATAGAAAATATAATTGGGAAAAGGAGAAATATATAACGACGAGAGCTCTTTCCTAATTTCGGCGTATCTGGGAATCAATTTCCGTTTGTTTCGCGAAGTCGTGCGTGAAGATAATATCTAGAAATTGGAGATACATGCGCAATGAACTTCGCATGAAAGAGTCGGCTCTTCTCGTTGACTCTTTGGGCTCCCAACGTTACGAGCAATTGCGACAATAATTCTATCTCGTATCACAAACTGCGCTATTTTTCACGACATATATAATATACTACATCGCAATAATAATTTATATCATATTTATGCCTTTAACATAATCCACATTGAACATGTGGCAAATAATCCTCCTCATTCATTTTGAAATTGGAATAATTAACCACTCGGGTACACGACTGCAATTAATTAGTCGTGTTTAAAGAGTGTGTGGTAAAAAATTACGCATCAACGGAAATTCACGATTTAAGACGCCGATTTGGAAACACCGTCATATCACGCTTCACGTCGCGAAGTCGAAGAATTAATTAATTAACTTAGGGCTGTTTTATCATGACGGCCATTGTTTTATTATTCAGTGATGTCCGGAATAATTGATAGACTGTGAAAATCGCTGATAATATGGCCTATTAATTTTATAACCGCGAGCCGTTAATCACAAGGGACGCCAAATTGTTAATTCATCAATTTATTTATGATCTTGCAGATCGAGTAATTAATGTTGCACGTGGGCTCGACCGGGCATATTTCGATATCCAATCGTATCGGGGCGATAATTTCATTATGGAATTTACACGAGTCCGATAAATCTCGCGAAATGCCATAATAGCAATACCTAATCTATACGCTTGAATATAATGCTCCTTAGTCAGGCCCGATAATTACGTGTTACCCTTAATTCCCGGAGTTGGCCTACACGACGAGGCAGGCCGACGTTTATTCGCGCGACTTGCGAATAAATATCATGCCGAGAACTCGGTAACCAGACAGGCAATATATTGTATTCCCTCGGTTTTACGTGTGGGTGCACATATAAAACTGATAGAGTTAGCTACTAGTTGTAACGCACGTGTATTTTGCAGTCGAAAGATTTCAGTTGAAAAACTTTCTACGAGATACACCCTACCTCACTCGACCTGCGCAAAAAATCGCTCGACTTCTTCCCTTTGTCCACTTTATCGTAACGATGACGAGGTCGATTATATTACAGAGTGTATCGATGCGAACGGATGTAATTTATAAAAGATCGCTTGTAGTACAAAGTATAATATGAAGCTGGATATTTCGAAAGCGATCAATTTGCCGACCTGTGTTCGCTAAAGCCGGTTTTATTAGCCGGCCAAGTTATAATTCTACTTATAATTCGCGAACTCCCCCTCCTTTCTCTTTCTCTCTCTCATCCTGCATAATTAAAGTGTTTATTTTAATCCACATACATATCCTGTATGCAATATAACAATCTCACATATAACACGTGTGTATATGTAAATTAAATAAACGCCGGATAACGTTATTTTCCCCGACACATATTAAATTCAAAGGACGAAATTGGGTAGCATCTTCGTAAGAGCCCGCCTCGAGCCTGCAAGAGAGAAACGACCGGCGGACACGTTAAAGAAGGGTGGATCGCGGAATATCCCGCGCGGAATATGAATTATCGCTGAGTGAGACCGTTAAATACGAGTTCGCGCGCGCGAGCATGAAAACACTTGAAAAATCCGCGGCGAAGCGGCACGGGTATGGCGCGCGACGTCCGTCGTCGTGACGTCGCGACGTTGCCGGCGACGAACGTCATGGACAATGCTCGTTTTATTACGAAGTTCGGCGACGGAGAAACGGCCGATTATTATTCGCCTCGCGTTGTCATATTCCATTAGCGTCGCTGCCTGTTACAGACTCTCCGCTCGGCTTCGCTCGCTCACTCACTCGCTCCACCACGCTCGCGCTCGCGTTCGCACTCGCGCTCGCCGAGCCGAGCGGTTAGTTTCGAGGAACAATTCACAACGCGATATAGGAATCACCCTTCAACCGCGTGCTGGAGATGACATCGATACTCGACTTCCTCTCTCTCTCTCTCTCTCTCTCTTTCTCTCTCGCTAGCTCGTTCGCTCACTCGCTCGCTCCTGACCCTACGTGTCTCCTTCTCGCTCTCTGTCACTTTCCTCCCCTCGCTTCGTCTGTCCTCCTTTCACCTGTCTCACTCTCTCTCTCTCTCTCTCTCTCTCTCTCTCTCTCTTTCTCTATCCTTCGTTCTTTCTCTCTCCCTCTCTCTCTCTTTCTCTCTCTCTCCCTCTCTCATTCGTTCTCTCTCGCTCTCCCTCTCTTTCTATCTCTCTCTCTCGCGCGCGCACACGCTGCTGCATCCGCGTACAGCCGCGCGTATCGACTAAACTTCGCGGCGACGCCGACGCCCGCAACGATTAGCCGCGTCGCGGTGGCGAATGTCGAGTATTTCGTTCCGCCGCGCTGCATTTAACCCCTTGATGCGGCGGATTTTCCCTTCCGTCGCGCGGAAAAGTGGATTACCAATAAATCAATCCCTCTTCGTCGCGTGCGCGCTCGCGCGCACGCTTCACTCGATCGCCGAAAATCAAATCGAGAAAAACAATCGCGTACATATATATATATATATATATATATATATGGCGATTGCTTTATTCAGCGTGTACGAATGCGGCGAATGTTTCGCCGTGCAACAAGCGAGAGGGGCCGCCGCACTCCCTTGTTGTATTATAAGCAGACAGCGAGACTCCGCAATGCGAAAGTCCGTTCTACGGGCACTCGAGTTAAAAAGCGCGATTGGATTTCTCTCATCGCGTGCTACCCGATCGCGATTCATTGAATAGCTGTAGAATTTTACTAACGTTCATACGACCCGATAACGTTGTATTAAATATTTGTGAAATATGAGAATAGGAGAAAAATAAATCTAGAAAAAAAAATTGTTCACCTTTCATCTTCATCTAGTCGTTAAAAAAATATTTTCATTATATATGTATCCAATGAGATTATATTAATTGCATATAATAAGTGTAAAACAATTTTTTTAAATTAAAGTGCTCTCTTTCGCGTAATTCGAAATTAGCTGATTAAATGACTGCCGCACTCGTAGAACGTGTAAAGGATTAACGGTGATCGTACTCAACGTAGCAATACCGAAAAAAAAGGAAAGAGAATAATTAAAAATTGTTATATAAAAATATAAAAAATGTTGCGAGCGCGATAATGTATGAATTATCGTGGTATTAAGCCGAAAGGATTAGGAAATCAGGATTATCCTGGCGAACCGCTACAGGGCGTCACGGTGGGACGCCTGATAAGTATTATCCTTCCTTATACCGGCGCCGCGCTCGAGAAAGGCGCTTAACTTCCGCGAGCGTTTCGCCAAACGAGCCGCTATCATCCCGCTGAAATGTTCAGAGAGGCGCACCCCCTATTTTCATTCCCTCACCAATTCACGATATGTAGATTTCACGGTGAAATGAAAACCGTGTCGTTCTCCTCACTCTTTTGCGGAAGGGCCCTTCGGATCGTCGAGGAAGTCCTCAAAGTCCTCTCTTATGAATCAAGAGAGATCATCCTGTGATTTTCTTTCTCTTCTGGTTCCTCTTTTCTTTTTCATTTTACACCAAATATTGAGATATTATTTCAGAATATTATATCGTATATTTTATATTTCTCTGTACTTATTTCTTTGTGGGGAAAATTCGTTCGTCGGAAGTCGCGCGAGTTGAAAACGGAGAAAAGGTACTCGCCGATCCTTCAATTTTCAGATTTGTTCCCCAGAAAATGAGATTTCGCGCACAGAGAAAAATTCCATGTCGTATTTTCGATTTTTGTCTCTCTCTCTCTCTCTCTCTCTCTTTCCTTTTCTCTATGTGGCATTGTCGCCCCTCTCTCCTAATCCTGGCGCGGTGGCGCTACCATTAACGAATGACCCTGTACAAATGCCGACCTCGTGAACCGAAATGTCGACGTCGCCCTCCTCCTCCTCTTCCGTCTTTGCTCTTTAACCAGCCTTATCCAGCGTCTTCAGCTCGTGAACTATCCCCTACCTCCTCTTTCCCTAATAAATCAGCCCCACCTCCTTCTCCAGCTGCTGAAAGTGCAGCAAACATCCACCAAATCATCAATTTTCGGACGGCCTCATGAAACGCTCGCGGACCGACGTGTAAACAATTTGCGCAAGTAGCCGCGATAATGGAGGAGCAGAAGGATAAAGGGGGAGGGAGGAGTAGGGCAAGAGAGGGCGGCGGCGGGGAGAATAGAGGATGAGGATGAGGTACAGCGGGACACGAGAAGGGGGTGTTTGGTTAGCTCACACAAAGGACGAGGCGCGCCGCTGCGCACACAACAGAATCAGCCCGCTACTCTAACAAGGAACATCCACAAACCATCCCCTGCGAGAGCTCGAAATGGCGAAGGGGTGGCGGTGGCGGCGATCGCCACCGCCATCGCCACTGCCGCCGCCGTCATCGCATCATTCTGTATATTTATGTATGTATCCAATGAGATTATATTAATTACATAGAAAAATGATGAAAACATTTTTTTTACTTAAAGCACTCTTAAAACACTCTTTCGCCTAATTCGAAATTAGCCGATTAAATGACTGCCGCATTCACAGAACGCGGAAAGGGTCAACGGTGTGTGATCGTGCTCGACATAGCAATACCGAAAAAAAAGGGAAGAGAATAATTAAAAATTATTATATAACGTTGCGCCACCACGGCGACGACGGTGGCGGCGGCAACGGCGGCGATAGTAGTAGCGGTGGCGGTGGTGGTTTTGGGTAGCGGGGTAGGGGGTTGCTACAGAAACTCGACGGTTTGTAGAACGTCTGGAAGTTAGCGACATACGACATAGCGGATGCGACGACGAGGCAAATATCTTGCCGGCGGTGGCGGAGGACGGTGATGGAAAAATGTTCGGCACGAAGTATAGCGATTTGCGAGAGAAACGAGGCGGCAGAGGAGAGGGAGGGGAGATGTAGAATCGGCGAACGGCGCGAACTCGCGATTGTTTCGACCTCGTTCGAACCTGCGCGAGTTCTTTTTCCCTCTTATCTTTTTGCTTTCTGTTTTTCATCAAGAGACACGGGGGGGGGGGGGAGTCTCTTGCAGCG
>NW_014554324.1:583335-598406 GCF_001313825.1 Dinoponera quadriceps
CGAAGTATTGTCGCCATTTTTGCCCTACGTGTTCTATAAACAGAGATATCAAACGCAAAATCCGAGATTCTCGGTCGCCCGCGATGTAAATCTGCTTTTCACAGTACGAGATGGCAAATATTTTTGATTTTGACGAAACGGAGAGTGTTCTCCGCGCCGACGTGTCACGGGCAAACTCTTTCCTTCGTGAAAACTTCACAGGGATCTATTAACGTCGCGCACGTCTTGTTTATTATTCGACGCGACGTGTTCCCGTTTCTCAAGTTCTCCGCTTGATTTCGTTCGGTTTTCCCTTTCTTTTTCCCCCACATCGTTTACATTTCTCGTCGCCGTTCCGCATGGCGATTTTTCCGGCTACCTTCCTTTCTGTTTCTTCCTTTTCTCGGGGTTCCGACGATATTCTTGGCGTCGTGGTATTAATTCTTTTGAGCAATTTCGCCGTCTCTTTTCTCCCTGTCCGCCCTGAAATTTTTATTCCTTTTGTTCCCACCGGTTTCCACCGTGCAAAGATGGAAGAACAATTCCACCGAATTGGAACTGCTCCCTTTCCTTTATATTAGTTTTCCTTTGCTCTATCGCTTTTCCTGTTTTCGCTACTTTCCCTCTTCCCTGCTTCCTACTCTCTCGCTCCCTCTTGACACTTTCTTCCTTATCGGTTCTGCCATTCCAACTTTCCGCCTCCGGCAGGTGCCACTATCTCCGTGGCATTTCATTTCTTCCTGTCTTCTTGGTATACTAACCTTGATTTCAGAGAGATACACAATATATTGCATTCCTGGTGGAAGGCTGCAGCTGCGTGCAGCTCCTTGACGTCCGTCATGCGGGGTTCTCTCCACTGCCAATTCTAATTTATCTTAAGCAGGGAATTTCACGATTTCGAAAATATTGGACGAAGACGTGTGTTGCGCAATTATTTTAACGTTCCCCAAATAACAGCAAAACGGAAATACCATAGAAATGAAATGTTGCTCCCTACTAGTCTCGATATTCATATTATCGAAGTGAAATAACACGCAGAGTAATATAAACAAAAATCAAGGGCATTTAATATTCACGGTAAAAAGGACTGGCGAATTTATCCGACTTGGTTCGAAAAATACGAGAGAAACGCTTTTTTGTTTCAGCAATGCCGCTAAATCGTCCCTATTTTTGCATGAATCCGTATGACTTTTAGTGAGCGGAGTGTGAGAGAGAGAGAGAGAGAGAGAGAGAGAGAGAGAGAGAGAGAGAGAGAGAGAGAATCAGATATTAGAAATTTTATTGTCTTATCGTGCAACGCGTAAATCGGTCGCGGTGTGAGGAAGTATTCGATTCTACTTCGCTACTATTCGTTTCATTTTCCTTACGAGACGTGTGCTTTTGCTCCGACACTCGTGCGTCGTTTGTAATTAACGTTATTCTAAAATAAGCGTCCTCTTCGCACGGATTATAATTCGCGTATCTGTCACGCTGCCAACATTCGAGGAATACATATGGAATCGTTGTCGGGCGTCACAAGTCACTATAGAACAGTGGATAGATCAATATCGTAACACACCTGTTGCGCGACTTTTGAGTCACCCTGTATGATGAATACGGAAACCATCTCCCGGCTACCGGCGGGAACAAGAAGAATGAGAAATACTTGTCCCTTGATCGTCCGCCGACGTTGCGTCGCGGTGCATTCATTATCAATCTCGCTAGCTCAAAGGCGACGAAATTAATAACTGTTTGCGGAAACGCTGAGCGGAAACTTCGCGCTTCGTCGCCGTCTTCGCTTTATTAATCCGCGTAAGCCGCTGATAGACTGCAAAGCGGTGAAACGCGCCGACGAAAACTGTGTACCACGAAGCGCGGAGCGCCGTTCGTTTGAGCCGATTTTCGAAATCCCTTAATCTCGATCGTATCAGAAATTATTGCCGATCGGGGAAGTAAAGAAAAAGGCAAAGCGCGCGTTTAATTTGTTAATTGAGTTTCTCGTCCAGCGCGATTATAGACGCGTGGCTTCTCGTGTCTCGCGAAATTAATTTGCATGTGTGATGTTAATTATTCGCGTTTATTTTTGTTTCCTTCTCTATTCCGCTCCTCGTATTTTTTTTTTCAATAATGAAAAGTACACGAGTAGAATAATGTGAAATAATACAAAGTATGTTGTTTATGTTTGCGCAGATGTGAACATGGTGGCCGAGCCAAAGCCTCACCAGACTGGACGTAAGCGGCAAAATGTCACCAAGACCGGCAACGACTGGTAATTTATATAAATTTTCTCCACATTTCTTATACATTTTATATATGCATGCATGTACAAATAAAGGTTTGACTCGGGTATATAAAGTGTCCCAAACCAAGGATAGACTTCGCGAAGGCGCAGAGTGGATTGAAGTGAACAAAAAAGTTCTTTACCATTTTGCAAATGAAACGTACAATTTTGAGTTATTAATTAAAGAAGCCTCTATACATGGCCATTCTCAATAATTCACCAAACCTTCATTTCTGCGACACAATAGGAGGCAAAACAGCAAAATAGGTTCGGCAGTATAATTCGCTCCTACTTAGCCCACGTTTAAATGTAAGATCAATTTGTAATTTTCTCATCATTTTTCTCATTATTTTTCATTACGGGCATCCCTTCGAAAAATGTCCGATCCACGCGATTGAGAAAAGGAGAGATTAGCTCGCCTTTTTCCGAATCTTAATGCCGATTAAAACATACTTCTTTACGTACTTCATCATATCTCGTACACGTTCCCTTGTTCAAATCTCCACGCGGTACAGTGCGAAACACGCCTCAAAAGGTCGCGAAGCGCGAAAGCTTCAGCCGGTGCGACCCCGGCGGCGGTTCGACTCGCATTAATTAAGGGCTAACATCGTGTATACGTAACAGCTGACGGCGCGAAGCCTCCACGCGCGTCCCTACAAATTCGTCGACAATCTACTCGAGGTAGATCCCACCGCGCGTGCCGTCTTCCTCCCTCCGTCCCTCGGCACGTAGTTGCACCATCTCATCTTATCTGCTCGATTTTTCCTCGGCGCGGCGCGCATAAATCTCCCAGTGAGAGGCGGTTTCGTTCGAAGGACCGCTTTATCCTCGCGGCCTTAAGGTGCCGACGAACGAACCCTAAACTCGATGTATAAACCCGAAAGCGCCGAGAGCGTATTTTACGCGCGGAACGTGACCGCGAATTCACGAGAGAGCGAGCGGTCGCATGTTTGCGCGGGTTAACTCGCGCGAGACACACGCGCTGAATAAAAAAAGAAGGGAACAAAAAACGGTGAGAGAGAATAGGACTCCGTAATTGCGCCGAATCGCGTGCACAGAGAGAGTGAGAGAGAGAGAGAGAGAGAGAGGGCTTGCAGCTGGATGAGCTGGGTTACGCGTCGATTTGCGAAGATGAAGCGAAGTGACGATCGCTCGCCATCCGGCCGAGCGACTACCAGCTGAACAATGACAAAATTCCCGTAATTTTGTAATGTCATTTACGTCGGTTTAAGCTTATTTAGCTTAATGCGTTCTGTTTAATTCTGCATACGCATTTTCAATTGCAACTGATTATTTTGAGAGATCCGTAAGTAATTAATCGGGTCCGCAGCGACGCGCATGAAATAATGAATCGTTATCTATCGCATTGTGCGGGCCGCGATGAAAACTATTTCTGTCATTTATACGCGCCGTTAATTGTGCAAACTCGATTTATCCCTCGAGTTAAAACGCTCAATTGATTAAAAAAACGACCCCTCGAAACGTGCTCCGATCGCGCGAATTTATCCTTTTCTATGGAGTCGCGGGCTTGAAAGAGCTCGGCGCGGTCATAATTTCTCGATATTTCGTGCGTCACGAGCGTTCAACGCACTCACATAATATCGCCGGCCGTTGTGTTTTTTTTTTCTTTTCTTTACCCCCTCGTGTGAACGGCCGTTAAAATATCGGTGCCGCTAAAGAGCGCCGTTTTATTTCACCTTCGGTTAAGAATTTAATTGCGGCTGTGTTTCCGGTAATCTGGCTCGGTGCTCGACACGCGAAGTATTTGCCGCGAGAAAGAATGGACGGATACGGCGGAGATATTTTGCAGCGGCTGATGCATTATCCGCGACAGATAGCGTTGTGGGAAACGTCGATACCTCTTCACGAACTAAGTCGCCGCATCTTCCGCCCCCATTTTTGTTCTTTCGCCGGTGCTTCGCTTCCTACTTCCTACTTCCTTTCTTCCGCCTCTTTTTTTCTTCTAGCTAGGCGAATAGAAAGAGAGAGAGAGAGAGAGAGAGAGAGAGAACTCGACAATTCCCGAGTGCGCCCATTTAATCGACGCCAATTTTCGATCGTTCTCGACGGTGTAATTTCGACGTCGGAATCTTCAAGGAAATCCACAGAAGCAGAAACACGTTCGATAAGGACGCAATACGAGTGTCTAAATGTTGAAGTATGAGCAAATGAAATTTTTAAAAGCACACCTTCCAAAGAGATCGACGCAAGGAGATAGCTATGAAAATCTTTCCACGCGAGGCTTTGTTTTCGGCAAACACGAACGTATTTAGAATTTAACAATTGGAGCGTTGAAAAATAAGCAAGATCTTCCCTCCGTTGCGAGATTTTCAGCAATGGTGCAACGGTTCGATAAAATGGGTTCTATCATTCCTTTTTTCTTTTTTTTTTTTTTTTAATATAACGCTGAGTCCTTTTCATTTATATCTTGATAATCGTTCGAGCCTGAAAGTGCGATAAAACATGTTATCAAATTTCCAATTTTCAAAATCGATTTGCTGAAAAAAAGGGCAAAATATCACGCGCAAAAATTTTACTCCACTTTATCTCGAGACCTATTTTTTTTATGTGGAATCACCATATTCCCGCTTGTATCGGCAATAAAGAACGACCCTATATATTCATGGTAAAATGTAGCGGTTCACAGCACTTTTCCTGCATTTAAGGATGGGGTAACATACGTTAAGCACCGACAGAACTTGGCATTCGCAGGGGAATTAAAGTTACACTACCCGAAACTACAGCCGACTTACTTAACCCCACGGTGTTTCGTTCAAACACAATGCCGTCGGAAAAGGGAACAAAAGGAAATCGTTAAATTACAGCGCGAGAGTTAATATGGTGCCATCGGTGGTTTTTAACCCTCTTATGTGTCGCACAGCCCGCCCTTTACCAGGACTGTCGCAAAGCCTTTGATGCTCTTCTCGCTAAAATAACTCTTGTTAAATGCATGAAATAAAATACGTACAAAATCACGCAGAAAACCAATTATATCGGAATATAGTTATCGAAACATTGAAACGCGTAAAATATCCCTCCCAATATATTCTGCTTTACGTCAAAATGTAAAAAAGAAAACAGATAAATTAAAGAGAAAATATTGCCGAATTTGTCCCGTCGCAAGAGCGAGATCCATTCGGAAGTTAGCGGGAAGGAAGAAGGAAGGTGTAATTTTTCTTTTTTCACGTCCGACTTCACACGAACGGTCCCTGAAATCTATTCACGGAGCCCTTTGGGGGTTACGTGGGCCTGGGGGTTAAGAACCATCCCCGATCTACATCAAACATGTATGAATCCGCGGATAAACTCCCGTTCGCGCGATCGAATCGAATTTTTGGAGCGCGGAGTCTAGCGGAGCACGATAGAAAAACACGACAACCTCGAGAACATCGCGTAATATCTGCACATGGGTTTTCCGAGTCCTTCGCCTGTCGTCCTTTTAATGCAGCCGTCAATCTCCGGCGTCCTCATCCTGACCAGAAAATCCGGCCTGCAAGTCCTCGCCGAATACCGTGCGTCAAAAACCACTTTCCGAGGAAAACGACAAAAAAAAAGCGGGGGCGAGGGAGAGAGGGAGAAAGAAAAATAAGGATTATCGAACAACGCGCTCGTCGCACAACATTGCGCGACTGAGAAGTTCGTTTTTTAAGTAAATAAAATAGCTTGTACGCGCACAAGGTGTATCGTTATCGCTCGGTCAACGTGCATTCAATTCCCGTTTAGCTCGGATATGGCTCTGATTCTCTCTCTTTTTTCCTCTTGCTATGCAAGCAGATAAAGAAGAATTAATCTAACGATTATTATACGACCGTGAAAAGAGTCCTGCTTGGAATCAATATATCATCCTCTGTGTGTGTATGTGTGTGCATGTGTGAAGTTTTTAAATAATATTTCATTAGAAGAAATACGCTATTTGCATACATTTAACGTAAACAGTGTCGAAAGACGCGAAAGTAGGTCGCGACATGTGATACGTTATATAATTCACTTTCACGGTGTTACGGAATAGAGCGCATCCCGAATGGATGACGTTATGCAAAAATAAGTTGACCCACCAAACTAAAAAAGAACGGAACAAATTGTATACACACGTAGACAGTGGGTCGGCAACGTGAAGCTCTGAATTAAAAAGAAGATTGAAGTAACGCTAAAAATTGCAGATGTCATCTAGAGCCGAGAATGTCAATCCGCTTACAGCGAACGAATCATTTAGTTCTACGCGGCAACCAATCAAGCCCCGTACGCGAGTGTTTATTTATTACAATGTAATTTCTCGGCTTCACGATATTCTCCGAGCTCTGCGATAAATGTCCGTATTTTATATTCCTTTCACGTCTATTTATTATACCACACGGATATTTATAGGTCGTTACGATATCTCACATTGTTAGACACCGTCGTGTATACTTTGAAGCTGCCGCTGCGTGTGCAGTTGACGCTACCTTGAATTGCACATTTCGATACTAAAACAGCAGAAACGGAAATTTATAGTTTCATGGGGGCGAAAATAGGAGTAAATCGTATTATTAGAATTAACATTGAATGAACCTATCTTGTTATCTTAATACCTGTGTTGTAGAATTAAAAGTTTAACGTAGGACCGGAATCTCAACTCAGGTCAAGCCAATATAAAAGAAACGCGTCGGAATATTCCGCCGGAACGCGCGAAATCTGTAAAAAAGATTACCTGTAAAATATTCCGAATAAAATAATTCATCTTCTCGCACGTGTTGACTCCATCTCTCTCTCTTTCCGAGGGAAATATTAACATTTTAAGATAAAACCAATCACAGGAGCGCGTCACGCGTCCCGTATATCTTCCCGTATTTTGAGAGAATACATTTGAAGAGAATAAACGCGCGCCGTCCGTTATATTAATTTGCACGCGACACGCACACGGTTTAACTTTTCAACTTAATTCACTCGAAAGTATTACTTGGCGGGCGAGTTAACTCATTTCTGCATAACACTGTCCGGCCGGGCGAGCATATCCGTTAAAACGTTTCGCGCGAAACTCGCTCCCCTCCTTCCCCCTCCCCCCACCCATCAGATAACGCCGTCGTCTTTCCATTTATTTCGATTTATTAAATTGATTTAATTGTGGACATTCTCGCGAGGAAACATGCGCGGGGAAAGGGGCGGCGTGCGCGAATAAGGCACACGCGCTCGATGTGTGTTGCCGCGCCGATGTCGATAATCCGTCGGGTCGGCAAAGCTGCGAAAAATATTCCGCCGGCGTTTCCGGGATTCGCGCGAGGTATTCGGGACAATTTCAGGATATCCGCGGGATCCCCGGCTATCCCGGCCGCCTTCCCGGGGGCTCCCGGGGCGTACGTGTTACGGAAGCAAACAGGTCGCTTAACAAGCCGGAAGAACAATAAAAATGCGTCACCTCATTAACCGCTCCCAATTAGTCCGGGCGCAGCGCCGAGCAGCGCTTAATGCAGCGACCTGTACCGGGTGTCCCCACAGTTGAGACGACATTATAGACAAGGAGCTTTGGTCGCTTTCTTTTTCCCTCCGCTCTTACCGTCGCTGCGGTATTTAATTACAGGGATAATAACTTGACCCTATAAAGAATTTCTTCCTCTCTCTCTCTCTCTCTCTCTCTCTCTCTCTCTCTCTCTCTCTCTTTCTCTCTCTCTCTCCCTTTCTCTCTCTCTCTCCCTTTGTGTATGCGCGATTTTACTTTATATTTTCTTTTAAGTAATTATATCTTAGTAGGAAGAGTGTGAGAGATATACTCCAACACTTTAAACACAGCGACGCGAGATCGAGCGTAATTCTTGCCGTTTGCCGTGAAAAGTATATTCGAGATAAACGGGATAAACGTTATTTTCTCGCCGGCGGGTTGTTGGACGCGACGGAGGACTTTTGAACGTATATCGCGAGCTCTTCGCCTACTATATAGATCGATGAAATAGTAGACACCCCGTATACGTGAGAATTTTTCGCAGAGTGACGCAGTGATTTCTTCGTAAAACGGGCGACGCGATTATAACGTGATGATAAGTCAGATAATCGTGTAATCGAATATGTCGAGCGAGATGAAAATGCCGAGTGGCAACAGCAATTTATTATTCCACTAAACGAGCGAATTGCATTTCGCGATTTAAATCACCACGGAGAAAGAGAGAGAGAGAGAGAACGAGCCTTAAGCGAGAATCTTCGGAAGCGGCTGGAGAGCCAAATCCGACCTCGTCGAGACAGAAATCGCAGCGAAACGCGAATATCGCAGTTACGAGAATTACGCGTGAATTGTTCGGCTCGGTTTCGAGTACGCTTCAGCACGCCATTCAAGCAGGATTGTCCGTTCATTGTCCGTCTGTTAATCCTCTTGCTGCCCCCATCGAGATCACGTGATTGCAGATTTTTAGTGAATCATGCGGCAAGCGCCGAAATTTTAACAAGCGATGTTTTTTTTTCATCCCCAGCAATTTATTCCTGCGAATCTGACTGGCGCATGACTTGAACAAAAAAAAGAAACATTTTGAGCCTAGTTCGTTTTTGTGCTTCGCTCGTTTATACCATCTTTGCTTTTATTTCGTACAAAGGATACCCTTTCGAACAGCGTTGGCTGTTTTGAAATATCGCAGAAAATGAAAAATTCCACCTCTGACGTATCTCGAAAGTGCAGTAACTCCGAATCTTTTGAAGTACAAATGACTTGAAAGAAGGTACAAAGAATGTTCTCTATCATATTAAGATCGTAGTAGCATGAAATGAGGTTTTTAGGGATTTATTGAAACTTGCACTATATATAGATTTAAATATGACTTAATTATTGACGCAATTGAAAAACGATTGACCATTCGAAAGCTGAGATTCGCAACCCAAATAAAATAAAATATCATATCATTTTAACGTCATCTTTACTTTTATATGACTTTTTGTTCTACTTGGGAACTGAAAATGACACTTTTCATACATGTTTCTTGAAGTTAATATCCTATTTAGTTTCTATTTTTTTAATTTTTTCTAAAACATATTTAGGATTTTTATGAAAAACTACTGTGGTTACCTTTTAGTAATTACGAAAGTTCAATAGCTCCCGCAATACAAAATTGATGTGTCGTCAGCTAAACGTAATTGAAATATCTGTGAATAAAATTGAATCTACAGGCAAAATTGAGAGTTTTCATGCAACATGCATCGGTGTAGTTTTACTCATTACCGAGATATTAATTAAAAGTTCGTAATAGATCGACGCAAAAATAACGCATTGTTATCAAGATGCAGTCAAAATATAGGATGTAGACAGGATCGAATTTAGAGCCAAATAAATTTTCATACATTATCGGCGTTGTTTTACGAATTATCGGGATATTAATTACGAATATAGATCGAAAGTTAATTCGTAATATAAAAATAAAACTGTCACTTGTCCATGTAATTATAAACGGAATATTAAATCTATTCTATTGTATATTGTATGTTATTTTATAGTAAATTTTCTATGTAAATTAAATCTATTCTAGAGCCAAAAGAATTAGTTTTGGGGCAACCTTCATCCACGTAGCTTCACCGAGATAATAATTCCGAGATAATAAAGTTCGTGATAAGATTGATGAAAAAAGAAAATTTCCACCCGTCAAGATAATTACAAGAAGAATAGATTTAGAGACAAGATGATGAATTGTTTTGCATAGTCCGCATCGATACAACTTTATGCATAACCGAGATACGAATTATGGAATTTCGTAAAGCGAACATGACCTAATCAAACAATCGAACACATGATGACCGCGTGTCAGTAGCGCACACGTGGAGGGGAGAGACCGCGTGGGCCGAGCGACGCGTGGTGGTGGGGTAGGTCTGGGCCGCGTAGCATATATTGTGCGGTCTCTCTTCCACCTTGCGTGAGCGAGGAAATGGCATTGACATCGCGCAACTAACGACGAGCGATCTAAAAAGCGCAGCCCGATACGATCGTCAATATCTTCGTTTCTAAGAGACGTAGAGACTTCGGGAGAGACTCGTTGGAAAACTTAGATTTTCGCCCTTCTGATGAATGCACAGTCGTGCTTCTTGCAGTTAATAATCAGGTGCAAAGGTGACATATCGCCAACTACTTGTAATCTAAATAACTACAAATAAGATAGGATTCAGGAATAAAATGATGAATTTTCACGTAGCCTGTATTGATATCTTTACTTGTAGCTGCGATATTAATCACGAAAGTTGGCATTAGATCGAAGAAAAAGTGGCACTTTTCCAATTAAATACAAGCAAAATATTTGTAATTAGAATCGATTCTAGAGGCAAAATGAGGAATTTTCGTGCAAACCGCACCGACGGAGCTTTGTCGAAATATTAATTACGAAATTTCATATTAGACCGATGCAAATGTGACATGTCACCAATTAATTGGAATCGATGTTATATGTACTCGTGCTTGCACGTTTTAATCCTTTGAAATACAAATCGAAAGATGATGCGGACAGGTACAAACGAAGTGCAAACGAACCGTGCTCGAATTTTTTTTCTTTTTTTTTCCACTTAAGTCGCGCACCGAATTCATATTGGATTGTTTCTGTTTATCCCGTTACGCAATTTATCGATTTCCAAAGCCTCGTTTACCGGATTGTTAACAATCAATTTCGCAAAACATTAAGGATTATCCAAGGCATATACGTACGATGCATACATATCATCCGGTTATGTACGTTAACATGCAATAGATACATTATTATTACAACAATCGAGATAAAAATCACTCATTCCTTTAACTTTCTGAAAAGTTCTTAGAGATTGAGGTTAAAGAAACTTTTAACTTTTAACTTGCCTCGCCTGTTCGCCAATTTTTCACCTCGCACAATTAAGAAAAATTATCGCTAATTAAAAAACCATCAAACTTGTCGATTCAGCTTGAATTCCGTCACACGCAAATCAAATGCCATCGTTACGACATATTTCACGTACGACGAATATCAAAATAAGCGACAAGTAAACGTTAAAGACTGTATCAAGATATCCGCTGGATAATAATAAATATCAACGTCTACTAACTAAGGAACACGAAGCGTTATTCTCGCGCCGAAAAATCGAGATAAAGGAGCAGCATTATCCTTGCGGATGGAAGTACGGCCTTAACATGTCCCCCCCCCTCTACCCTCTCCTTTCCACTTCTCCCTTTCATCCCCTTCGTGCGTTCATTTCCTGCGGTTTGTGTAAATTAGGTTTGCTCGTTGCAGCAGGGTGCATAGTAACGCAGTGCATTTTGCAGAGCGAGACTTCCTCCCGCAGCTCGAAATAGTTTCGCGTGTTTCTCAGACGAACGACCGGAATAATTATTTGCGAATTAAGCGTGCGTGCAATTTGTTGCTATCCGGGGTATTTTCCGTTTCATCGCGTCTCTCTCGCTTTAATATCACTGACGAAACTCTGTCGGGCGTTCCTTTATCGCGCTCGTTTTCTATTGGCTCTTAAAAATATAATCTCTATTAATGCGTTGTGGTGCGAGAACCGTCGAAGTCCTCAAATCATTTCGTCCGCGAATTTTCGGATCGTCGAGCGTTCGAAGGAAAATTCGAACGACCGACTCGTACGGACGTATTGAAACAAGTTCCATCAAAAATATAGGAATCACGAGGACGATTCGACGAGTTCGAAATGAAATATCGTCGAGTTCTCGTATCATCGCGAACGTCTCTCGGTTAAACGCGTCCCGATTGTTCCATCAAGAGAATGAGCCAAGAAATGCGAGAGCCGGCGACTTTTGAAGTGGCCTGTAGGCGGTTAGCTCGCCTTCGCCAACCCCTTTAACGCCGGACATAAATATTAATAAGCGAGCGGTGAAATTCACGCTTATCGCGCTACCGTGAAGATTTACATGAGATAACACGACTTTCCTTTTGCGGCATGCGCGCAGGTGTGTCACCGTGTGTGCGTGTGCGTGCGTCGGGTGGACGGGCGCGCGCGCGCGCGCGCGCGTGTGTGTGTATGTTTCCAGCTTCAGAAAACATGTCAACATTTACATACAAGGCCGGATAAGCGAGTCACGGGGATCGTTTTGCAGCTACGCCGACTTCTATCGGGCTTGATATCTACCGAGCTTTATTACGCCACCCTCGGAGAATAAATGATGAAGACAGACGAGGGGTTGGGGGTTACTAAATGGTGCCGTGGAAGTGACACGAGGGGTTGGCAATGGACAATATTTTCGCAAACCAACATGATTCTTTGGCCCATAACAATACGAAAGAACATTATTCGACGCTGTTCATGCGGCGCGGGCCGAATAAAGCGTGAATCTTCCATTCTTTAACTTCTAAATGTTTCTACCTCCAGCGCACCCCTTACATTCCCCCCCCCCCAACTGCGGAGATCGGACTCGTAAAGTGGATATGTACATGCAATCTTTCTACAGTTCGGAAATCCGGAATTTTGGGGAGTTCGGATCCTCGGCCCGAGGATCGCGGAAGCTTCAAATTCACGAATTTCTCGGGCTATCTCGCTCTTCCTTTTCTTCCTTGCGTTCTTGGATCTACACACCGAGGGAGAATTTTAAAGGAAAAATTACTACTAGAATTCTGTAACCGAGGAACGTATCGATATTCTCTGTCCTGATTTATTATTCTTCTGTTTCACATAACCCATTTGTATCTTACAAATGTTTACATTTGTATCTTACAACTGTTCAGTTATAAATTGAGACCAGCACTGTCAGGAAATTTACCATATCACATAGCAAGATAAATTCCACTAACAGTTCTTGCATAACTAAAAACGGTGAAGTTAAAAGAAAATTATATGAAAGAAGCTAGAATCTTTCTATGTAAGATCCGTGTTGGATTTCATTAGAGACTTAATTTTCACCACGTAAATCGCGAATATTCCGAACGATCCGTGAATAATCTCGCCTGACATCGCGTAGGATTTCTTTCGGGATGCGATAAAATTCACATCGATCGGACGACTCGTTATTTTTCGACATTATCTATCGATGGACGCAGCACCGTCAAGTGTTGGCTGATAATCTCGGCAGGTGAACGCGGTTACCGGTTGAATTTTCGCTCGAACGGAAGTGGCACAATTAAGGGAGTTTTGTCTCGAGGGGGTGGCCGGAGCCAAGTTCCGGAGTACCATTAGGTATATTAATGTGCTTCCCTAGTTCGGGTCGTTCCGGGGCCAAGCGCATTATATCCGCCCGCCCGCGCTCTCGTTTACAGCCGATACAATCGGCCAAACAACGCCGGTTATTGCCGAGATTAAATGTAACTCAAAAAATTGTATTCCGGTAATATCGGCCTTACGAGGTGTCGCCACGATCTCGCGGGCTCGTAGTGGTAGCTTTTTTGCATTCGCGCTAACTGCCGCGCCGTTTCCATTCCGAGCTCTATCATTCTTCTTCCCTTTTCTGTATAATCTTCGATCTCAAAAAGAAGAAACGAGAGAACAAACGAGATTTTTGGATCAACGGACAATTGGATCTCGGAAGCCAATGATTGTTATCAGGGTGTACGAATTTCGAAGATTTGGCTCTTGTATTCTCGAGTATTTTTCAACTCGTGAGAGAACCGACCGCCGAATATTTAAACGTAAATTTTTTCCGCGGGACTTATACGAGACCACAATTTTCACGCGAAACGCTTTCGCGCGGAACATATCTGTAAAGCACGACAAATCCCGCGCTCGCGCGCGGGATCATTTTTCAATCGATCTTACCCGTGCTTTCCTTTTCGATAGATTCCCGCGAAGAAGTTTCTTTTTATCAACAACTTAAGGAGTTTTCTTGCGCGTCACGTTTCCAGCGGAAAGAATCGATGTCGGGGCAAGCCGAATCGATTCGAAACCAGGAAGAATTTTTATTATTCTGCGTCCGTGGAATATAAATCTGCATAAGGACACGCTCCCGCAACGCGTATGCGTGTCGACACTCGAAAATTATACTTGCAAACACCGTAGGAGCGTAATTAACGTCGCTGGCACGCACTATTATCCTGCCGACGTATCCTGCTGATATTATCGCACGTTTTAAAATGTGCCGCCTCGCCAAAGCGCCGATATTTTCTACTTTGACATTTAGATGGAAAATATGTCAGATTTGATGAATGTTACGTTAAAACAATCTTTCCCTGACGTTCGTATTTCATAAAAATCTTCCATTCCTGCGTTCACCCGAAAGAGAATTTAAGTCGAGCAATTGTCGGGACGCATATTGTGTGAAAACAATTATTTTCTGTAATATCTGTAATATCAAATTTCTATCAGAGACGAGTAATTTTCGGAACGTACGTATTATAAAAAAACACACACACACAGTGTTATTTCTTTTAAACGTCTGCGATATCAAATTCTGAAAGATCGAGCAATTTTCCAAACATTTTATGAGAACAAATTCTCTCGAACGTCTACAAATCGTTTCCGTAAAATATCTAAAATATCCAAATTTTAATTTCTCCCCTCCTCTTCTTCTGTCGAGTCCTTTGATCGTTGGAACTGTCGAAACTGCAGTCTCAAACGGAAACGGCGTTTTTATCCGTGTACGATTAATACGTAGAAGGTATCACTCGCAAACAAGAATTCGATAATGTTATGTGTTGCATCGCACGCAATGTATCGCTCGCGAATGCGCGCGTGCGCTGTGCGCATCTGAATGCGGTGTGCGATAGCCTTTGGTGCACCGCAAACCGCGACATAACTTGGTAAAGCCCCCATCCTCCCTCCCGGCCACGTGTTAAACATTGATTACTGACATGCGTATAGTTAATATCCCAATGCAGTTCAAGTGGAATATACGAGTCGCGTTGTACTTCTTCCTGAATTCCCATAAGAGAGAGAAACGTGATACTTCGAACAAACATTATCGAACATTGAAGAGGGGGGGGGG